>NW_007726553.1:573396-579796 GCF_000696425.1 Galeopterus variegatus
CCAGGGTGGAATGGAGCCTGCCCAAAGTCAGCTCAACGACACAACTGAAACTTGCACCTAAATCTCTCAATACCAAATTCCTTATCTTTCCACTTTGCCGATCACATCTGACTTGATATTTGTTCCAGCATCGTAGTGGTGCTCCCCGGGAAACATTAGGCTTGGGATTTCTCTGGTTCCCCATGGGCTCTGTGAGATGAGGAGCAGAATGTTTCTTGAGTCCTACACCTCCCAGGAATTCGATACAGGAAGCCATCATTTCTTTGTTGTTTTCTTGGGAGAAACAAGATTTCTGTAAACTACATGAGCTGAATGAATTAGGGTGACATTTGAAAAACAAGTGGGCTATGCCCTTAAGTTTTCAAAATCTAGAGGAACACCCCGCTTTCATTGCAGCCCCTAAATCCAGCAGAGGTCTCAGGGCATTTATCATGGAGACTCCTAGGAATCACTGAAGCAGACAGCACCACTGGGAATGCAGGTCCAGGGCGGCAGCTGCTGTGCTGTGCAATCTTGCTCGTCCTCTCTGAGCTGGTTTTCCCATGTGCACCATAAGGCAGGTGCCGTGTGACCATCTCCGAGGTTCCTTCCAGCTCTGACATTCTGTGACTCAATAGCTGTTTTCTAAGCAAGGAAAGGAGATCCATTGCTCCTGGAGTCACCTGATGCCTTGTTCCTCAGCTGATACAAACCTGGGTCGAGAAGACCCTTAGCCTAAGCTGGCAGGTGATCCCCAAGGGTAGCTATGACAGCATTTGTCCATGGCTGTGTTTATTCCAGGTCACCCCACCACACCCTCAGACACCCAGGCTGTGCTCTCGGCACCCTCATCCTGTGCGCATCCAGGGAGTTGCAGGCAGTTTCATCTCCTGGAAGTGCAAGGAAGGGCTGTGGAGTCAGGGGAAGCCTTGCTCTTGGGTGACACCCCTCCCCACATATCACTGAGGCTGTGATCCTATTGTGTCAATGGGAAGCTGCAGCTCCTGGGGCTGTCACTTGCCTCTGTGCCTTGGGATAGGCGAGGTCCTCCCAGCCCTTTCCACTTGCTCGGAGCTATAGGAACCACTTCACAGCTGTCTCAGGGGGCCCTCCCCCCAAGCCTCAGCAGCTGGGTTTGGGGATCCCTGGGGCTTCCAGGGCTTCAAGAGCCACCTATGCCGTGGGGGAGGGTCCCCTGAGAAGACCTGGGAAGCACCATCTGCAATTTGTTTCTAACCTGGTTCCCAGGGCAGAAAAGAGTGGTGTTTCAGTCTGAAAGAACTTGAAAACTACCAAATAGAAGAGCTGGTTTCCCCAAGTTAAATAGCTCTATGTTTCCAGTCCAGCTAAGGGCAGGGGCATAGCAATCCTAGCTGTTTGAGCCTGGGAAAGTTACCTCATCTCTCTGAACCTCTAACTCTTTGTCTTCCCACCTGTAAAATGGGAATAATAAATCCCTCCTGTGGTGGTGGTTGTGAGGATTAAATGAGAAAAAGCATGCCCAGTGCCTAGCACACAGTAGGTGCTTTAAGAAAACAGTTAAAGTTGCAAAGCTCTTCCACTTCCAGTCTCCAACTGAAGCTTCTTAAGGAAAGGTGTACATGATAAATCCCATTTTCCAGGCCAGGGTGAAACTGCAGCTCCAACAGGTGGGGCCACTTATGAAAGATCAGGTAGCTTCGTGTCAGACTGGCGTCTGTCTGAAATCAGCTGCATGGCATGCCGGCTGCCATCTGTCTGACATCTGAGGCCAAGGCTCGCTCTTCTCTCCACAACCATGAAATGTATCACTTTCTGAACACTTTTAAAAAATTATGGGAAGGAAAACAAACTTGAGGCATGTATATCCCCTTGAGACATGACACCTGAGTAAGGCAAGAACTGAGAAATGTTAACTTTCAACATTTTATTTATTTCCTTTTCTTGCAGTTCCCTGAGAGGTACCTGGCTTGGAAACCGGTTTTGTTATGTGCATCTTTCTTTCATAACCTGCCTTGCTGTTTTCAGCTGTGCTGTTGTTTGTGATGACAGTGTCTAGTATGCTCTCTGGGAAGTTAACACCCCAGATAACAAAGTCTTCTTTAGTGATGAGTACTTAGCCTGGGAAACAGAGGCAGAGAACATCTCCCTGAGACAATAGCTCAAAATTGGGCCAAGTAGGAAATCTGGAGAAACAACCAAGTTTCCCCCTCCCTCTCTGCAGTTATCAGCTTATAGAATTGCCACACAGAAAACTGAGGGGATGTGACCTGCACACGGCCATAGAGCTGATAAGCGGGGGTAGACTTAACAAGATATGCAAAGCCCTACAGAAAATAATAATAATAAAAGATGGACTACATAAAAATTAGAGACTTCTTTTTAGATGAAGGTCACAAAGTGAACAGATGGAAAATATTTGCTATATCTAAATCTGACAAAGATTAATAGCTAGATTATATAAGAAATATTTGTAAACCAAGAAAAGGTAGTTTGCAGAAGCAGAAATTTGAATAGTTGACAAGTGTTTGAAGAGATGCTCAACCTCACCAGCAGTTGAGAAATGCAAATTACAACAAGATTCCATTTAAAAAAAATTTTATTGAATCAAAATTGATTATACATATTTTTGGGGTTCAATATTGAGATGTGTTGAACAAATCAATATTACTAGCATATATATTGTTACAAATCGTAATTATTCTTTATGCCGCTTGTCCAATCTTTCCCATCCCTCTCTCCTTCCTCCCTCCAATTACCCTAGATTTCTTCTCTCCTTCTGAAAGAATACTGGTTACTCTGTTGATTTGTTGCCTAGATGATCTGTCCAATGCTGAGAGGTATGATCAGGTCCCCCAATATTATCATAGAGCAGATGCTTCTTCTGTCTCTCTGAAATGGGCTTTGTGGAGAGAGACATCCTCTTCTTTTCTTTATCTCTCCTGGTGACCGTCCTGTGTCAATGCACTCCAGTAGCTGGCAGACCATCTGCATGGTGGATGTGGCATCTAGCTGCTTTCGCGGAGGCCATGGTTATTGTGGTGGCTGTGGTGGGCCACCCACATGGAGGTGATGTTTTTGGCATGCTCCTTGGGGCTGGTGGTGTGCCTGGTTCTGGGGTGTCTGGTCCCTCACTCCATCCTCAGGTCCCCGGGAAGGCCCTGAGGCACTGGCATGCTGTGCCTGGATGTGGGGGTGGGGTCTGGTCCCCAGCTCCAAGAAATATTTGTAAACCAAGAAAACGTAGTTTGCAGAAGCAGAAATTTGAATTGTTGACAAGTATTTGAAGAGATGCTCAGCCTCACTGGCAGCTGAGAAATGCAAATCACAACAAGATTCCATTTTATACCCATTAATTTCAAAAATTAGAAAGGTGGATAATGCTAAATGTTGGCAAGGATGTGGATCATGTTAACTGGCACTGCCATCTGGTAAGCAGCCTGGCATATTTTAATGAAGTTGGGTCTATGCCTGCCTGTGGTGCCAGCCGCATGCTTGTGTGCCCTGAGATCGGATCCTTGTCCTTGTGCTTCTCCTGCTGTACACGTGTCATGGGGATCTGGTTCCTGCAGGTTGCATTTCCCAGGCTCCATGTCAGCTGACTTCCACTGAGAAGCCCTGACAGGCTCCACTCTTTTTTACCCTCAGGGTGGAAGTCCCCAGCTGAGGGGATCTCTCTTAGCACTGGGCTGTGCTGGCTTGGGGTAGAGACTGACACAAGAATGAGTCTGGGATTTCTATTCTACCATTTTGGTGACATCACAAGAAATATTAAAAGAAGTTCTGCAGACTGTTGGAAGAAGGGCGAAGCCAGGATGTTCCTCCTCCTATCTCATGGCTTCAGGTAGCATCTTTAAGCAGACACTGCATCTCCTCCAAAGGCCAGCTCTGGCTGAACAGGTCAGCTATGATTTCAGCCTTACCAGATAACCTTTCCTCTCTTGTCCTTCTCACCTAGGGAAGATGGCAAGAATATACAATTTGGGTCTAGAGAATCCCAACTGTCTCAGTCTCCCCAGCTGAGCCCAGCCTCCAGCTGACCTGCCAATTGAATACAGACACATGAGTGACCACCAGCAAGACCAGCAGAAGAACTTCCCAGCTGAGCCTCACCCAGATTACAGTCAAGTAAACAAAGTGGTTGTTATTTTAAGCCACAAAACTTGGGGTGGTTTGTTCTGCCAGCAATAGATTACTAAAACATGCAGTATGAAGTAAAGATTGGAAAAAAATTGAAAAGGACAGAGTACATGGAATACCAGGGGGAGTGAGAATGAATTTGACCCAGAGGATTCTGAGAACTGAGCAGGGATATAGGAGAAATTATAGAAAGTAAAGAAGGCAAGTCTTGGGTATCAGCAATGCATCTCAACAGATCTTTATCTGAGGACCTACTATGTGCCAGGCCTTGGGCTGAGTTAAAGAGGAGACTGAGAAGTATAGACAGCCTAGTAGAGAGGCAGTTCTGAATCTCAGCAGCGATGGCTCAAGGTAGGAAGTGTTCAGTGCCCTGTGGGAGGTGAGGATAAAGGGTAGGGGGAGTCATCTCCTTGGAGGAACAACCAGGGAAGTCTTTACGGAGAAGGTGAAAAGTAGGTGGAGTGTAGAGTTGGTGGGAAAAGTTTTCCAAGTGGAGGGTTTCACATGTACAAGAAGGCACAAAGGTTGGAATGTTTGGGCCATCAGGAAGTCAGAAGCTGCCAGTCCCAACGTGGATTAGATAGTCACAGTCAGGGATGATAGCCTTGCTCTCTGTCTTAGATAAATCCCCAAACCACATATATGAAAAAGATATTTTAAAATTAAAACCAGTCCTAGTAACACTCTGGTTATGTGAGTTAGGGAGAAAATGAACCCAAAATGAGTGAAATTTCTCCCGAAGCAGTTCATATTATCGTCATGGATTGGGAGACAAATAAATGCTTAGGAATAGATACAGAACTTTTGGCAAGAGATAATTTTCACAAAAAGGGAAAGAAAATATTTGGAAGGGTGTGGCATCTCTTTTCATACCCCTTTGATCTGCTGCCAATCACCTGGGGGCGGGTGTAGGCTTGTTAAGGTCTTACACAAGGGGTTAGGAGGGCATTGGTAGTAGGGTAGAAGGCTCTAGAGACTTTCAGACACAAGTTAGAGTCCCAGCTTTGCCCCTTTCTAGCTGTGAAGTACTAAGCACAGGGTCAGGCACAAGGTAAATGCTCGATAGAGTTTTTGGGGCCAACATTGCTCATGATCTTCATTTATCCTCTTTTAAAAAGAAGAAGCTGAGGCCAAGGGGCTGCTGCATGTTGGGAACGGAATGCAGTTCCCATGTTTCTTACTTGGGCTCCCCTCTGTCTGTCCTCTCTGCACCCCAACCTCCCTTCCCTGCTCCTAGAGATTGTGCCGTCATGTGCCAGGAGTGCTGACATAAGAAAGATTGAACTCTAGGACCTCTGACTCCCTTCTGGGTTGTTTCCTGGGGACCTCCAAGGTTGATTGATCAATAAATCAATCTGCCCCCTTGGAGACTCATACCCAGCATAAAACGATGTCCAGAGAAGAACATGCAAGCAGCGGGGGCCTCACCAAAAGAAACTGTAAAAAAAACAGCAGGAGGAATCAGTACCCACTTGCAACACAGAAAACAAAATAATATGAAAAGTTAGAAAATAGTTTACTTAACCTTGAAGTTGTGGTGTGGCAGAAAAGACTGGTTGGCTCCTGAAGTCCAGAATTACTATCCAAAGTTTGTCACTTTCCCTGTGCTACCTTGGGAAAATCATTCAACCTCTATTTCCTCTTCTGAAAAATGCAAATGCAGATGCCTCACAGAATTATTAAAGATAATTAAATGACATGACACATACAAAGAGCAGTTTATACTAGATTATGTTGAACAGGTATGAGGTTCAGGGTGGGGTCGGGAGCACAGCTGCTGAAGCTGTCTGTGCCTTGCTCTGCACAGGGAATCTGTAGCTCCCCCTCAGATTCTCCAGAAGGATCCCTAACCCCCTCCCCAAAGTTTAGAAACACTGACATTGTCTTTTTTTATTTTGTTTCTATTATAAGATAAAATCTAATTTTGAAAAAGGATCAGAGCAGAGATAAAAACAGAATTGAAACAAGAAAAGCAATAGTAAACAATAGAAACCAAATGTAGTGGGTGTGTTTGTCTTTTTAATCTTTTTGTTGTTTTGTTGGAGTTTTTTAATGAACTGAGTCATCTTCTGGACAAATGTCACAAACCGAAAACATAAAAACGGAAAAATAGAACCAAAGCAACAACAAATCAGCAAAGTGATACCAGAAAAAAAATTTTTTAATAAAAGGAATACATACTTATGGTAAACAAACAAACAAACAAGCAGTGTAGAAGGGTATGAGGTGAAAAGCATGTGCTTCACTCCCTGTCCCCAACTATCCTTTACCCATGGTCCTTCTAGCCAGAGTGCACCACTCT
>NW_007726553.1:580358-581540 GCF_000696425.1 Galeopterus variegatus
TTCACTCCCTGTCCCCAACTATCCTTTACCCATGGTCCTTCTAGCCAGAGTGCACCACTCTTGACACAAGAAACTTTTTAGTTGGTGTTTTCACATTGCAAGTGATGATGGTATCCATTTTTTGAAGATGAGATTTAGAAAATTTCCAAAGGCATCTAATTTCCTAAAAGATAATGAACATCATATAAAGGAATTAAGTGTTTTCCCAGATCCTGACAAAATAAACATATCAATCAAAGAAGCCCCCCAGCCCCAAGGAAGTCCAGATGGCCATGCAGTTGAACTTTATCATGCTCATCAGCCTGGCAATCTCCATGCCCTTTAAATGCCCAGGAAAACTATGCAACAGAAAGTAACACCTGATACCAATAATGAATTCCTTATAAAACCAACCTAAAACTGGAAGAAATCCTGTAAAACTGTTACCTTATTCAGTATGTCTAAAGAATACAGGAGCAACCTTTCTTCCAGACTGATTCTTTAAACACAGCCATGGATCCATCCAAATTCAAAGGGTCTTGTGCAGGGTGGTACAATATCAAGAAACAAAAGTATCATCTATCACATAAAGCATTTGACAATGTATGCTGTCATTTCAAATTTTAGAAGCATGTGAAAAAAACAATAGAATATTTCTGTGGTCTGAATGTTTGCATCCCTCTAAAAATCATGTTGATGTAGGTATCCCCCATTGTGTTGGTATTTTGGGATGAGTCCTTTAGGAGGTGATTAGGACATCCTCATGAATGGGATTAGTGACCTTATAACAGAGGCCTGAGGGAGCTTTCTGCCCTTTCTGCCGTGTGAGGACACAGAAGGCACCATCTGTGGGGGCAGACCCTCACCAGACACCAAATCTGCTGACACCTTGATCTTGGACTTCTCAGCCTCCAGAACTGTGAGCAATAAATTTCAGTTGTTTATACATTACTAGCCTAAGGTATTTTGTTTTAGCATCCCAAATGGACTAAAACAAAAATGCTGGACCTTACTAAAATCACCTTACAAAGTTTGAATCTCTGTAATATTAAGAAATGGGCACAAAGGATGGCCGGTTTCTTCAGTGGGTAGAGCTCACTGTTATAATACCAAGGTCAAGGGTTCAAATCCTGAACTGGCCGGCCTCAAAAAAAAAAAAGAGAGAAAAGAAAAAGAAAGGAAGAAAGAAACGGGCAAAGAGAA
>NW_007726553.1:581705-584238 GCF_000696425.1 Galeopterus variegatus
GTTCAAATCCTGAACTGGCCGGCCTCAAAAAAAAAAAAAAAAAAAGAGAGAAAAGAAAAAGAAAGGAAGAAAGAAACGGGCAAAGAGTACTAAAATACCACTAAAATCAGATGCCATCCTATCTGTGTCCTTTGTTATTTAATATAATGTAGAGCTTTGGGGCAGGGAGCAGGAGGAATAACTGATTTCATTAGGAAAAGCAAATTAAAAGACTCACTGTTGTTATTTAAAAAGAGAGGCTTGGAATGAGATTGGCACGATAGGATGCTCCTGCTTCCTATTGCAGCATGCTCCTGAAAACCAGGCCATAAATCAGATCCTTGAAAAGCAAATCACATTTACCCAATAGGAATGATGTTATAATTGAAGGTTGCTTTGCTGATCAAAGACTCAGCATTAAATTAATCTTATGTAACTCCCCTCCCTTGCTCTCCCCCCACCCCCGAAGCCCCATATGCTTAAAGTCAAGCCCAGGGAAGAGAGACTTCTGTGGCTGACTCCACCCCTCTCCCATGGTCACCTGGCCCTCAGCACCCCAGAAGGAAAGGGCAATCATCTCGGCCCTGGGAGGAAACTCATGAAGAACCACTCTCAGAGGCTTTCCCTGCCCCACCCATCTCCCCACTGTAGAAACGTGTGCTTCAGAAGGTGTCCAGGTAACAGTGAACAGTACACACCTCTTCATTTTAAAAACATAGATTCCTTTTGTGTGTTTCACACATGGAGAGGGACCCAGAGTTGTAGACGACAGTGCAACGCAGTGTGATTCCAAAAAGCCTTTCTAGAATATGCTGAGATAAAAATGAAATACTATATTTCATTGAATCTAAGATACCATTATTTTATGTATCACCAAGAAAGGAAAAAAAAAACTCTGTCAACTATAAGATGTCATCAATGGCAAAGTGCATCCTGATTCCAGAGATGAATAAGAATGTATGTCTTAGAATGGTGAAATGTGGTAATTAACTTTTAAATAAGTGATAAGTGTTATCTCTCAGCATGAACGAAGACTTACTATGGGAGCTGAGAAAAGGTAGCTATTATTTCTGCTGGAGTGACTGGAGAAGGTGACATTTGACCTGGGTCCTGAAGGATTTTCCCAGTGGGAGAAAGGGGGAAGAGCATTCCAGGCTGAAGGAATAACATTAGCAAAGGAATGGAGACAGAAAAGGCAGGCATGTTTATGAACCAGCTAATATATTCTAAGTGGTTAGAATACAGAAGGTGTGGAGAGAGAGGTGATTGCTAAAGCTGGAAACATTGAAGCCACATTGTAAATAGCCTATAACGCCAAGCTTGAGAGTTTGTACGCCATAGGTAATAGGGAGCCATAGAATGTTTATAGCTGGGGAATGACATGATTATAGTGAACTTTGGAAAGTTCACTTTGGCAGGGCAAATGAAGGGTAGATTGGAAAAGAGTAACAATAGAGGCAGGGATACAAGGTAGATTATTGCAGCCAGGAGGCGGGTGGGTGGAGAGAAAGCCCTACACACAGATCCACATGCAGTCTCTACAGCGACCATATATGTGGCTATGAGAATAAAGGGTCTACATCCATACACAAGGTTATGGGTGAATCTCGCAGACATAGTGTTGAGTGAAAGAAGCAAGACACAAAAGAGGGCAGACAGTGATTCCATTTATATCAAGTCCAAGAAGAGGCAAAAACCAATCTACAGTGCTGGCAGTCAGCATGGTGATTACCCTTAGGAAAGGCAGTGACTGGCCAGGGACACAATGGGGGCTTCTGGGCGCTGACAATGTTCTGATTCTTGGTGCTGGTTACATGGGTGTATTCACATTGTGAAAATTCATTAAGCTATACACTTAAGATGTATGCAGTTTTCTGTAGGTATGTAACATTTTAATAGAGCTTACAAAAAAAAAAAAAAAAATAGGACCATGGAGAGAAACTGGAAGCAAGGGTCCTGGATGGAAGAGTAGCAGGAACCTGTTGGAACATGTAGGCGCTCAGTCCCAGAATGAGATGAGGCTTTGGAGGAATGTCCTGGACCACCAAAGGGGCTTCATGTGGTGCATTTGGAGCAAGCGTGGGTGGGTGATGAAAAGAGTGCAGAACATTCTCATCTCTAGACCTGTATCAGAGACACATCAGATGTTTTGGTGGAGAATGACCAGCAAACCAGAAATAGTGGAGCAATCAAGATTAAGAAGGAAACGAAAGATAAAGAGACTCTCAGAGGGCACCTAGATGCTTCAGGTCCAGATGAAGTAGATGTCAGGCCAGGGCAGGAAACTGTGGATGGAATCCAGAGGGAGCATCTAAGGATCTTTGGAGATGAGTCAAAGGAAGGGACAGGTGGCAGGGGCTGCAGGGGCGTTCTGGTTTCCTGGAGAGTCTAAAAGGGTGATTTCAGTCATAGGGGATTTGGGTGTTGACCCTCAGCAGAATTGGAGAAGAACTGATTGTATAAATAGTATGTGTTCACACAGAGAGGAGAGGAGGGCTCCCTAGGAGTGGATGTGTGTACACCAAGAACCAGCCCAGCTAAAATCACCTTTACT
>NW_007726553.1:585044-586074 GCF_000696425.1 Galeopterus variegatus
AGGGCTCCCTAGGAGTGGATGTGTGTACACCAAGAACCAGCCCAGCTAAAATCACCTTTACTTGTGGAGTTATCAGTCTGGCAGATCAGTGAAATTAGGAAGTAGCATGTATCAGGTTTCAGCAATGTCTTTAGTGAGAGTTCTCATGAGATTCTGGAGTGCAAGATGGAGAAAAACATGTGCCGCAGAATGTGGAAGTTGGGGGAATTTCTAGTACATTTAATCATGGGACCAGAGTGGGTAGATGACCCCTCATGTGGACAGTCCCATGGTTGTGTCTTTGACCCTCTCCTATTTAATATTTTGACCAATGCTTTAGTATAAGAAGGAAAATCAAGTTGTCCAGTAACAATGGCACCAACAGAGAGCCAGTGAATATGACAGATAACAGATGTGCCACACAGGGGGCCTGCAACAGGCTGCAGCATCAGGACATAATCACATAGTTTCAGTCCTGTTCATGGCCTCCCCCCACACCCCCACAAATTAAACTGAGGATACATATTAGAATGCTGTTCATTTGAAACATTAGCAACAATACCATAAAAAACAAACATAGGGCTCTTAGAGAACCACAAGCGTCTCATGAGCTAGAAAGGTGATGTGGTTACTAACAACATGTGGGTAGCTCAGGACTGCGAGGACAGAGGCCTGAGCACAGAGGGGTGGCTCTGCTATTCTACATGCTTCTTGGCCCACTTGGACAGTTTGGTGGTCAGTTCTGGGCATCACCTTTTAAGAGAGCCATGGGTAGACTCTAGACTGGTGGCCAGTGAAGGCTGAGGGATCTGGGGATATTCTTCCTGAAGAAGAAATGACTTGGCTGGGGGTGAAGAGGGAGGGGATGCCTATGAGCTGTCTTTGAAGGGCTGCCATGGGTGAGGGGGAGCACCATGGATTCCAGCAGCAGATTAGGATCCAGGGTAAAAGCTATAGGAAAGTTGACTTGGGTGGAGCCTAGCAAAAAATGTATAAAACTCTCATCAATCAAGTAGTGGAGTGGGAACCTCAGGAGGCACTGATCTTGCAA
>NW_007726553.1:586981-587883 GCF_000696425.1 Galeopterus variegatus
ATTGTCCCTAAGGGGTACAGAGGGATTCATATGTTTAGCAGGCGGTGGGACCAGGGACTTCATAGGCCTCTTTCCCATCTAAAGCTCTATTCTAAAACCGTGCCTCTTGTCCACCCATGCTTCACTTTGTGATAATCTTGTTTTTGAGACCTGTAAATGAGAGGGGCTTTTGGCCCCTCTGCCAGTCTCTGTCCTTCTGCAGACCACCCAATTATGAGCACCCAAATTCCCAGCTATGTCTGTTCGAGATCTGTCCAGCTAACTAGGATCAACCTTCCACAGTTCTCAAACTGTCCAAGCAATATGGGTGGAAGGTGAAGCCTCCCGGCTCTGCTGGCCTGTCCCAGGCTCGGCATTGCCTCCGGGAGGATTTGGTCACAGACTCTCTCTAGGCCAGACACTTTCCTCCCTGAGAACCCAGCAGGAGAACCAGATTCGTCTTTAATTCAGTGGGGGACCCAGGCCGACTTCTTTCACTTGTTTTTGGTGTTGACCATCAGCAGTGCTCTTTACCTCTTTAAGACTTTCTTCCTCAGTCAAGTAAAGGCTTCTTCAAGGAGAGTCAAGTGGAGGAGGTAAGTGCAGGAGACTAGGGTCAGTCAGACTGGGTTTGGGCCTCATTGCTGCCTCTGCCAAGTGTCATTAGGCACACCATTGAATAATCTGGACCTCAGTCTCTTAATTTTCTCCTAATTTGCAAAACTGGGATCCTAACATCTATTTTTCAGGCAGTAGTTAAGATTAAGATGATGCATACTAGGGTGTCTGGCACAGAGAAGGTAGGTGTTTAATAAATGGTAGCTATTATAATTACTCGAACTGTGTCACCAGACCACATTTGATGCCTGAAACCCAATTTTATAGTTTAAAAAACATGCCTTGTGAAAAGGGTAAATGAACTT
>NW_007726553.1:589442-591014 GCF_000696425.1 Galeopterus variegatus
GACAAGAACTTAGGCCGTGCAGACCTGAGCTGACATTGGTGTTTTATCACTTTCTGGAGGTGCTCACTCCCTGAGCACATTGCTTTCCAAGTCTCCACTACATCTCTTATAAGGTAGATGAGCTCATGGGAATCAAGTGTGTCCCACATTCCCAGGACCTGGCCAAGGCATTTATTCCCATTAATAATAAGAACAGTTACTACCCTAGCTACTTCTCACTTCTTCCTCTGCTTATACTCTGGTTCTTGCCACTAAATGTGGCTTATTGTAATAGCCTCCTAACCAGTATCCCTGCTTCTGCCTTTCCCTCCTGCTGATGATTCTCCACTCAGCAGCCAGAGTGATCCTATTAAAATAGATCATGTCACTGCTCCACTCAATATCCTCCCATGGTTCCTCATTTTGTCACGTACAGGCTGAAGTCTTCACAGTGCCTGTGTCCTACAAGATCCTGTCTTCCTTTGACCTTAGGTCTTAATGCTTTCTCTCTGGTCACTCTGCTCCAGACACACTAGCTTCCAGACTTTCTCACAGGCACATTCCTGTCTTGGAGCCTCTTCCCTTGCTGTTCCTGTGCATGGAAGACGATTTGCATGTCTTGCTTACTTAACCCCTTTAAGTCTTTGCTGGGAAGTCACTTCAGTGTGTCCTTCCCTGTCCTTCCTATTTCAAATTGTAGCCACACCCTGCCAGTCTCAATCCTCCTTCCTCCTTTATTGTTCTCCATAGCACTTTTCATAAACTGACATACTAAACTGTCTTTTCATTATTCCTATTTGTTGTCTCCTTTTGTCCACTGGAATGTTGATTCTATAAGGGTAGGGATTTGGTCTGGTTTGTTCACTCCTGTATCCTCATCTCCTAGGACACTCTCCAGCATGTAATAGGGTCTCCAAAACATTTGCTGAATAAATGAATGATTATTATAAAGCAAGAGGCTTAGAGCATCCCAGCTCCAGAGGAACATGGATTCTAGACTGGTGACAAAGGNAAAAAAAACCAAAAAAAAAAAAAAAAAGTAATAATGAATCCTCCCATCAACTTTTTGAAGACCCCTCATATGTAGGAGATGTTTACAAAGAAAGAAGGAAAAAAAAGAAGACCTCGCTGCTGTTAGGAGTTAGAGTAGAGGCAGGCATGGATGACAGGTTAGACTGGAAACCAGGTGTAGGAAACTGGACCCAGTTCCTGGGAGGAAGCAGAGCTGTGGGAGGGCAGATCTGAGCAGCTGTCACAAGGTGGCTGGAGGTGAGGGTGTGGGTGGCCAGCCCAACATGGAAGGAGAAGAGACAGCATCAAGAGGCCTGGCTCACTTCATGATGTCAGGATCATGTTCAAAGCAATGGAGTGCCTTGCTGACAGGCAGCCAGGTGGACCATGGAGGCCCGAAATCCTCAGGAAGAAGTGCGCACCATCTCTTAATACAGCCTCAACCTCTGAGCTGGGGGTTAGAGGCTGACTTCTGTGTGTAAGGAGAGAGGATTACTAAGGAGGCAGGGTTATGAGAAGAAGACAAGAACTTAGGCCGTGCAGACCTGAGCTGACATTGGTGTTTTATCACTTTCTGGAGGT
>NW_007726553.1:592576-594535 GCF_000696425.1 Galeopterus variegatus
CATGAGATCAGAGCTTGGCCTGGAGCCAGGCTGATGGAGAATGAAGCTGGTGCTCCTCTGGTCAGGGCTAGTCTCAGGCCATGTGTCTTGGGGCCAGGTCACCCTGTATGTGAAGGCAGAAGGATTGAGAGCAGGATGCTAGGCAGGGCCCTCAACCACTTAGTAAATGTCAGGCAAAGTTACACCAGCTTTCAACTTATTCCCAGGTGTAGGTGTCAGCAGACACTCCATATTGGCACAGCTTACAAGGAAAACACAAATGACTAAGGGAAGAAAAAAGTGAAAATGCTCATTCAGAAACCTGAGCTGAGGAGCGGAGGAATGGCAGGTGCCAGAAGCCTATGACTAGAGGATATTTGCGATGTCAAGTGAGACACCAGCTGAGTAAGTGTCTGGAGATTACATTGTCTTCTGGATCTTTTTATTTCTTTATTTTTTTTGGTGGAGATGCTCAGGTGAGCACTGCTCACACAAATCACACAAACCCTCCGGCTTGAGAAGAAGGCAACACTAAGCGGAGCCAGCAGGGTGTCTACAGAAGCCTAGAAAGAGGAGTGGGGGCAGGGAGAATTTGGCCTCGGTTCTCTGGCGCTGTCCACGGTACTTTCCAGTAGTTCTGCTCGGCCTCCACTCTCCGTCTTCACGCTTCCTGAAAACCCAGTCCTGATGCAGGGCTGCCTCTGACTCACTCCAGAAAAGCTGGTCTGTGGACATCATCTGGTCCAACTCCCTCACCACATGCCTGAGAGAACCGAGGTCCAGAGCAATTTGAGAGTCAAAGCAGAGCACCCGCTGCAGGGGAAACTTGCTGTCCCTCATCCCGGCTCCCACGGCACTGTGTACAGAGCTCCTGCTGGCTCTGGGTTCTAGTTCCCTTTAGTAGCTCTACGTACGTCTACAACTACAGAACCTCTATGAGCCTCAGGGCATTCATCTGTAGTGAGGACGATAAACTCTGTTCTTTGTTCATAGGACTGTTGTGAGGATTACATTATAAGGCATGTAGTAAGTACTCGGTGAAGGTTACACTCCCGTCCTTGTTACAAGGTCGTCAATAAGGCCCACAATGCTTGGGTCAGGCTCATGGATGTTTTGCGATTTCATGTCCTACTGTGTCCCCCGAAGTAATCAGCCCCTGGGATTTTATAGTTTGATGACCACGATTGCCATTCTTCAGGCATGGAGAGGTACTTGGGGCCCAAAGTCTTAGGTCAGCTCACTCGGGCACACCCGGGCCAGGACTACTTTGCCTAAGACTGTCCAGTGCTGCCAGTGTGGCTTGGCAGAGAGTTCCAAGTCCGGGGGCACACGGCCCTGCTTTGGCCCGAGGGTATTACTCCCACCTGGAGGAGAATTCTAGGACGGGGCCCATCGGGAGTGGGGACACGGGGAGGTCAAATGCCTGGAGGGGGCGGTAGCACACGCAAGGTTCGGACCCTAACTTCGCCTGGGTTTGGCAAAGGACGGCTGCTCCGTCCGGTGGAGACGGGAGGGGTGTCCTCAGCCGAGGACCTCAGGGTCGGAGAGCCTAGCACCAAGGGCCGGCAGATGTCTTCGGCCGCCCTCCGGGAACGGTCAGGGCTCCCAGGCGCGGGAGCAGAACAGGAGAGCCTAGGCTGCAGGTGCCTCTAGGACGCCTTCGTGGAACGTTCGCCCGCCCAGACCTTCCTGGCCAGACCTCCGAAAAGCAACCCCAAACCACCGTGCAGGCGCTACAGGAAGCGCTCTGCGAAGCGGAGGCGGCCACTGCGTGTGCCAGCGCGCGGCTCTGGTTCCCCAATCCCTGTCCCCGGGCGCTCAGGTTCACGGAGGTTGGCGGGCAGCGGCAACCGGCGCGGCGGAGAGCCTGGGGCGTGTGTGTATGTGTGCGCGCGCGCGTGTGTGTGCCGGGAAGGCGGCCCTCCTTGCGGCCGCCGCAGCGCCAGCGCCTCCCCCTCCCCCGGCGCGCAAGGCCCTTCC
>NW_007726553.1:595535-600360 GCF_000696425.1 Galeopterus variegatus
GCCCGGGGCCTGGGGCTGGGCGCGGGGCGCCCCCCGGCCGCCGCCCAGCAGCCCGCCGCTCTCCATCATGGGCCTCATGCCGCTCACCAAGGAGGTGGCCAAGGGCAGCATCGGGCGCGGCGTGCTCCCCGCCGTGGAACTGGCCATCGAGCAGATCCGCAACGAGTCACTCCTGCGCCCCTACTTCCTCGACCTTAGGCTCTACGACACCGAGGTGAGTGTCCGGCCGCTGGTACCGTCGGGGCTCAGGAAGGTGATAGGGGGGTAGGGGGTGTTGGACAGAGGTAAGCTCCGGTCCTTGGCCAGAGCCGGGATTGACCCTCCTGCGCCTGCTGAGAGCACCACGGGCTGGTGCTCAGTGCTCATCCTCCGGGGTCCCACTGGGCTTGGCTGGTACAGCTGGTACCAAGATTTGCCAAGCATTCCCCTCCTCTGGGATTAATGTGTGTGTGTTGGGGGGCCGAGGGGGGGCGGCGCGGATAGACTAGGCTCTCCTTGGACCAGAGAAGGAGGAGTGGAGAAGGCGGGGGCTGGACCCCCAAAGGCCTGCAGTGGTTACCCCTGCACAGGTGCCACTAGTGGGGCTATAGGGTGCCGGCGGGAGGAACAGGCGCATTGACGGCAAACTGGGCCACCCAGGGCCGGCGGGGCCATGGGCCAGCTCACGGGCCCCCAGGAAATCCGAGCCACGCTTTGAGGTCCGGAGGGCTCCGGGACCCAGGGACCGGAACGCTCAGCAGGGCTGGGCGCGTGGCGCGCACCAGCAGCTAGGTCAGAGCCCGCATGGTGCGGGCAGGTGTGGGGTCGTCGGCTCTGCAGCGCTGTTGCTTGGATGTGCCCGGCGCTGTCTGTAGCCCGAGCGGTTTTAAGGGGAGACACCCCCCCCACCGCAACCCTCCCACCCCCCACCCCGGGTTAGCTGCTCAGAGAGTGCCCTGGCAGGTCTCGCAGCGGACGCTCGGTGGTGTCCGGCCGCGCTGTTGCTGTCCCGGCAGCTGGAGGCGCAGTTTCTCCGGGCGCAGACTTCAAGCGTCCTAGTAGCCCGAGCACAGACTTGGAGCGCAGCAGTGGGCTTCCCCTCCAGGCCTCCTTCTCTGAGCTGAGCCGAAAAGCCGAGAGCTTTCCATCCCCAAACCTCTCCCCACGCCCTCGGCGTGGAGTCCTCCTGAAGCCCCAGCGCAGATCTCCACCGCCAGCCCGGGGGCTGAGGCGCGCGGAGGGGGTCTGGAGGAGGGATCGCCGACCGACCGCGCAAGGTCGGCTTTGCGACTTTTTCCGGACCGAGGGAGTTTCTCCGGCTGCTGCGTCTGAGACGCGGCCTGAAGGGGGCAGTGATTTCCTGTGCAGTGCGCTCGCTCGCTCGGCGCTTCTTCCACCGCGCACGCCGGCCCAGGCGCTAGGTTTGACCCCGGCTCCCTGGGGCTCCCCGGGCTCTTCTGCTCGAGCCCAGGTGCAGAGCCTCTTGGGGAAGAGGGTCGCGCTGCAGCGTTGGTGGTGCAATCTGGGCTTCGCTTCCTCCTCTGTCTGACCCTTTTTATGTCCCGGGAGGAAGAGCAGAATCTACATTGTATCTTCTTCCCCGCCTCCCCCTGTTCACGGATGAACCAGCCTGCTCTGCGCTGTAAATAAAAGGTGAAGGAACCGGCGGCAGTTGGCTGCGGTGCGCGCAGGCTGCTGCAGGCGGAGAGGCGTCCTCTGCCCGGGAAGATGCAGGCTGGGTGGCTGTGCAGAGCCGACCCGGGTGTGAAATCATTTCCGAATGACATTCCTGTCGCCCTCATCTTTGCCCGAGCATTTCAAGTTCTCTGGGGTACTTGCCCAGCACACATAAATGGAGAGACCAGTACAATGACAGGGAGGCATGTTTCGTGGCACTGTGTTTCTGTTACTTCCATACATACTCTTCTGGAAGGGACACCGAAGAGCCAGCTCTTTGGCGACAAAAACATTTGTGGACAGGGCAGCCCTGCTTGCATCATCACCAAGTATTGTCAGTTGCACAATGTGTTCCTCATCAATTTCTTCCCTTTAGTAAGCTTCCCTGAAAGAGATTTCCTATTAGCCGGTTTGTGGCAGCAAAGGGATGGGTACTTGGTTTCAGGGTGTGGGTTGAAGCTTTTACATTTTATTTTTCAAGTGTGTCTTGATGACTTTCTGAGTGAAAGGGCCCAAAGTCAAGAGGATGAGGCAGTAACAAGGCTCTTCAGTTGGTGGGAATATTTAGGAAACAGTGGGAAGGACAGAGGACAATTTCAGCCCCATACAAACCGAGAAGCATCTCTAGCCTTTTGAAGGGGCTCAGAGTGTGGGCTTTGGGGTAGATCAGATCTGGGGTCTAGTCAGAAACTGGCTATCTTTCCCCTGGGTGACCTTGAGCTAGGTATTTAATCTCTCTAAGCCGAGATTTCCACATCTAAAACAGTGGGAATATTATATGTACCCTGCCGGGAGGGAATGTGAGACTTAAAAGAGATAACCGGCCAGCGTGGAAGATGCCCTGAGCCAGCAGGCTCAGCGGCCAGTGCTCTGTCTGGCATGCTGTAAGCACTAAATAAATGTTTCCTGCCCCCCCTTCCTTCATTTTCATCTGGTGTGGATTCACAAGTAAGTCGTTGTGGCTTTAGATGTGATAAAATGGTCACAGCTAAAATATTAAGACTGCTTATTTCTTTTTCTTGCTTATGAAATCTCATGGAGAACCAATGAAGTTATCACCAGAAGATTTTTGGATAACAATCAAATATGTTATCTCCTGCCATGAGGTATCACATTTGGGAGAGTGCCCAAGTGATATAATTACTTAATTTTTTTGAAGTGGCCTCATCTTTAAAATAGAGGTTCTTTCTCTCTGAGTGAAGGAAGCATCAGTCTGGGTTATTTGCAGCAAAATCCAGAAGGATCTGAAAAGTGTTTGGGGCCTGTTTTAGAGTGTTTGGGGCTTGGTTTATTCAGATTGGCTGTCTTTCTGGGTTGTGTGTACTGCCTATTACTTGCCTGCTATGTCACTTATTGTCTGTAGACTTGAACGCAGGGTGGATGTGGTGAACGGATTTGGGCTGACTTTGCTGACATCAGCTGTCATCAGTGGCCTCAATGGCCAGTGACTATGGGCAGCCAGGATGGACCTTTGTCCACACTGCCTGCAAGAAGATGGAGATTAGCAAGGAATGGGTTAATCTGCTCCTTGGGGACACTCTGTCTCAACGAAGGAGCCTCCTGCATGTATTTATCTAGGTTGGCTCCACTGTAATTAGAATAGCAATAGAATTTTCAAAGCCCCCTCAGTGCCATGTGTTTGTAAAAATGAAACATCCCAAGAGAACAACTGTCTATCAGAACCTCTGCTTGTCTGGTGTAACATCAAATCACTTTGGAAAATACTAATTTATATATTCCGAAGAGGATTTGTGCATATTACAGCACAAGTAAGACAACTGAAAACAGAGATAAAAGCAAGCGTCAGAAACTATATAGAAGCATGAGAACTACTCTACCAGGAACCTAGGCTAAAATGATTATTGCATTTTCAGTATTAAATTTTAACTCTGAGCTTCCTGGCAGTCAAGTTAAAAAGGTAAATTTGGTGGAGCACATTACTTAAATATTTAATTAAAAGAATCCAAGGGATAATGTCTTTTTAAAAAAGGTTTTGCAGGAGATAAAGAAATGTTACCCATGCAGTTGTTTCTTATTCTTCGGTAACCACATTAATAAAATAAAATGATAACCAAGGAATGAGTTTTTAAAAATAATGTTGGCTTTTCTGATTTAATTTTAAAAATTTAAAATTACAGAGAAGTGTAAAGAAAAGTAATAATTACTCATAATCCACCTACACAAAAATAATTGCATCTAATAAATAGCATTATTCCTTCCTACCTGCCATTGTTTACTGCTTTGTGTACTTGAGATCTTACTCTATGTGCTCTTTTTTTTTTTTGTCTTTTTTAACTGACTGGTAACGGGATCGCAACCCTCGGCGTTGCGCCCGCACCGCACTCAGCCAGTGAGCGGGAACTGGTCTCCACATGGGATCTGAACCCTCGGCGGGAGCGCCGCCGCACTCCCAAGCGGCGCACTCTCCAGTGCGCCACCGGGCCGGCCCTCTATGTGCTCTTTTATATTTTGTTTCATTCAGTTACCATTATATCATGGATATTTCCCCATGTCCTCAAATCCTCTTTGTAAAGATGATTTTTAGTGGCTGTATACTATTCTATGAGTACACCATAAGTGTTTAATCATGCCCCTATTGTTGGACTTGTATATTTTCTCACTTGTTACTACCTTAAGTCATGCTGTCATAAACTTAAGGAAAGCTCAGGGAACCAAAGGAGCACAAACCAGGTGTGTGGCTCTCAGGAAGACCACCCTGATGTAGGGATCCAGCTTAGAAAACCCAGAGAAAGAAAGCCCAGTGATTGGTGAGCATGTTTTCTTCTTGTGTGGCTTTGCCAAATGTCTGTTCTCTTATTCATTGTGCTGTAGAAACAACCCAAACAACTGTTGGATTGAGGTGGATCTTCCTAAGGAGGTCAGAGTACAGCTCAGCAGGTGTTTATTGAGCAGCTACTGGAGGTGCTGATGCTGCAGAAAGGTGTAAAACATAACCCTGGGCTTGAGAGAGGCAACCTGTAAGTAGAGAACAGGGCAAGAATGTAGTCATTGTTTTTAATACAAGATAGAAAATGATAGTGGAGATGGTTGCATAATTCTGTGAACATACTAAAAAACATAGAATTGTATACTTTAAAAGAATGAATATGGGCCGGCCCGGTGGCGCACTGGAGAGTGCGCCGCTTGGGAGTGCGGTGGTGCTCCCGCC
>NW_007726553.1:600839-614816 GCF_000696425.1 Galeopterus variegatus
AAAAAAAAAAAAAAAGAATGAATATTATAGTATGTGGATTATGTCTCAATACAGCTGTTATTAAAAATAAAAAGAACATGAGCTCTTTTAGAATCAGGCTCACATCTTCTTTGCAGTTGTAACCCCACTGCCCAACATGGTACCTGGCCCTTAGTAATTGTATTGTTTAGGACTCTTGTTATTGCAAGTGACAGAAACCAACTTTTACTGGTTCATATAACTGAAAAACCTGAATTCAGCAACTTAAACAATTTATTTGAAAATACCTCCCTCTTTGCCTCTTGGCTCTGATTTCCTGTGTTGGCTTCACTTTGGGACAGGCTCACCCCACATGTGTCACAGATGGCCTCTAGCAGCTGCAGGCTTACACACTCCCAGTTTAGACACCCCTGTTTGAAGGGTGTTTCTTTCCCAACTGTTTCAGCAAAAGTCCCAAGCTCATCTCTCGTTGGCCTGAATTGAGTCATGTGTTCATCCCTGGACCAATCACATGACACTGATGGGTCAGGCCTGGGACTTCTGCCACTTTCATGATGGGTTAGGGAGGTGAGGTCAGCCCACCCACCCTTATGAATAGAGTACTCATCTCTCGTTGGCCTGAATTGAGTCATGTGTTCATCCCTGGACCAATCACATGACACTGATGGGTCAGGCCTGGGACCTCTGCCACTTTCATGATGGGTTAGGGAGGTGAGGTCAGCCCACCCACCCTTATGAATAGAGTGGAGAAGAGGTGATTCCTCCAAGGAAATCGGAGGCTGTGGGGCTGTGGATGCCAGGTGGGTCTGATCACAGAAATCCACAAAGGCAGGCACATGGGAAGTGCTAACTTGAAGAAAGAGACAATAGATGCCAGGGGCATGAATAGAAAGGGAAGAGCATATCTAGGTCAAGAGAGGCCTCTTGGAGGAGGGAGAGTCAAGATGGGCCTGGAAGGGTGACTCGGATGTTAACACAGAGAAGTCGTGGCACTGAGAAATGGAAGTTAGATTCCAGGAAGGGTCCCCAAGATCAAGGGCTGGAGACAACAAAGTGTGAGATGTGTTTGGGGAGCACTGACTCATTATTGTTTTTACCTGAGTGTGGCTTTGTTGAGGGAAAGATGGCCTGTGGCTGGGCGTGGATGGCCTTGAATGCCATGTCAAGAAGGCTGGACTTTCTTCTGGAGCCATGAGGAGCCGAGGAGCTGTGGGAGGTTTTTGCACAGAGGCATGATATGATCAAGGCTGGTAGGAATGTAGAGGCTGGATTGTAGACAGAATAAGCCTGGAGGCTAAGAGATCAGGAAAGTGTTGTAGATGTTTAAGGGAGTGGTGATGGGAACAGTGATGCCTGAATGGAGGTGTTGTGTGAGGTGTTGTGGAGAATGGGCGGCCCTGAGACCCAGTGGGAGGAGGGGCAGCAGAGGGCATGTACATCCCTGCGGAACAGTCACTGGAATCAGATGCACTGTAGGGAACCAGGAGAGAGTGGCTTTGTGGGGATGAGGCTGGCCAACCCCCTCTCCAGACCCTTCAGCTCCTCCAGCTCTGCCCGTGTGCTCGATTCATACCTGTTGGTGAACGCTGGCTTCAGGGGCAGGAGACCTGGATTTGTAGCCCTATTTGGGTACCACTTACCTGCTCAGCGACCTTGGGCAAGTCAGTGTGCCTCAATTTCTTCATCTATAAAATGGGGCTAATATTCTAACTGCCGTATTGGGTGCATGAGGAACAAATGAGATGATCCAGGTAATGTAATCAAATCAATGCCCTGCACACTGTGAGTTCTCAATAAATATTTGCTGTTTTATTGTTTGCATTGTTGTTACTTCTGTACAATATGGAGCTAATCATGCTGACCTCACAGGGCTGTTATAAGGAATAAATACAATGGATGTGGAAGCCCAAAACATGATGTAAATATAAAGCAGTGTTCTTCGTCATCTGGTTTTCTGGCACTGCTCTGCTGAGAAGGGGTGTTGGCAAGAGAGGATGCAAACAGTCAGGTGTTTATTAATGTGTGTCTCAGTGCATCTTTCATTCTGTCTTGTGTCACAGCCATACTTGTCTTTCCCCCCACCCACTGTATTGTAGCTCCATGAGGGCAGGGCCAGTCTGACTCCCCAGGGCCTTGGAGGGTATGGCAGGCACTGGGCATGAGTAAATGGCTGCTGAACTGAACTGGAAGTGCATAACTTAGAGTCTGCTTTCTGAGTTAGCATCCCATAGGACGGTTTGTCTGGTTCACTTCCCCAGGGTCTTCATCCTCCCTCATTTCAGCACTTAGGTGACTCCATAAATCAAGATGAAATTGACTGCCAAGCTATGGCTGCTTTACGCATGTTCTCACCAGCACCAACCCCTGAACTCCCCAGTATGAGGGCAATGCCATGGCCATACCAGCTTCACAAATCCTCAGATCTAGCCAGGCATCCATGGACACACCTTCTTTGCCCCCAGGTTCCTTTTAAAAGGTGATGAATGGTGGCAATGGGTAGAGTAAGCGTACTAAGGGCCTCTTTGGTACTTGATACTGGGCTAAGAATTTTAGCATGCTAACTTGATCTTCAAAGGGACCTTCATGTATTTGGCCTTTCCTCCTTGTGGGCACAGAGTAACATCAATTTCTTCATACAGAGATCTAAGATCTCAGCAGAGAAATTAGCAAGCTGGAAGTCTAAGATAGCAGTGCAAACAGAAGTGCTAAACAAATGTGTGTATAGGATATATATCTTTTGTTAATTAGGGTAGACTAGGCTATGCTGCATTAACAAACAAATCCTGAAATCTCTGTTGCTTAACATGCTAAAATTTATATACTGCTCATACAAAGTCCGGTGTGGTCAGAGTTTCTCCTGGGGGGCTCTCCTCCAAGTGGCAACACAGGGATCCAGGCTGCTTTTGTGCTGTGACTCTCCTGGCTTGATGCTTCAAAAAGATAGGGGTAGAGAGGAATCCATGGGGAAGGCACACTGGATTTTTAAACACCTTTACTTGGAAGTGACACATATTGTTTCCAGTTGTATTTCATGGACCAGAAATAGTTACTGGCCAATCTAACTTCAGAGGCTGAGAAATGTAGAGGAGCATATGGATGTCATGGACACTTGTCATTTTGGGTCCTCAGGAAGGAGATGCCAAGATGGACTTACAAGTGAAAGAGATCTTGCACTCCATACCTGTGAAAGATAAGGGTAGATAGGAAAAGGTGCAGACCATGATGCTGTTCTGATACCTGTGAAAGGAGACAAGGAAAGGAAGAAGCATCTCAGACTGAGGTGCAGCTCTCAGGAGATCTTGGCCAGCCCAATGGGGAGCTCTGGAGCAAAGATTGTCCATAGTGGACCAAAAAAGCCAGGCTTTAGAATCCCGCCCAACTCAGTCATTGGCCTAGGGTTGCCCTGGGAGACTGTGTCCTTAGCGTGAATGCTGTGGCAGATCTTGAAGGTGTTACAGCCAAGGGCTCTTAGCTGAATGCATCTCTTCCTGGAGGTTCTCTCTTCAAAGGAGATCTGAGTTGCCCACTAGTCGGCTGCCACAGATGCTTTCTGTTTCTGCCACAGCGTCCTAGTACTACATGCATTGATTGCCAGGCCTTGTTCTAGGCTCTGGGATGCAGAGATGGATGAGACACAGGGCCTGCCCTTAGGAACTCACTGGCTAACAGGTGGTCAAGACAGATGGAAACAATGTCACGTGGTGTGATCCATCTATGACAGGGGTCAGCAGAGGACAACAGGGAAGGCATTCACCTTCGTGAGCCACCTGCTTGGTCATTCCCAATTCCCATTATTTGGGAGTGAACTGTGACTTCTTCTCTCTTACTTTTTTGGTTATTTATTTTGGTTCCAGGAAGGTGAGAAAATTAAATGGCATAGTTTGCCCAATGAGCAACTGCATTACATCTGCTACTTTATTTTCTTCTTCTCTGTGGTTATGTAACAACATGCAGGGAGGCTGGTGAAATGTCTTCCTCTCGTTACCTGCTTTCTAGATATGAACAGGTGTGCAAGGCTGAAACCGTGGGAGGGTGAGCCCCAGATGGGTCGGCAGGCTAAGTTCTGTGCTAGGTGAGTTGCTGAGACCACGGGGAAATCTTTGCTGCTCTCTGTGAATTGCAGCACGGATTGAGGACCTCTGCTCCATTGTCAGTACCAAGAGGGCGGGTGCGGGGTGTGCCTTTGTGGTCCCCCCAGGCACTATCTCAGGGCCAGGCACAGAGCAGGAGCTCAATAAATATTTATCGAACAAATAGATCTGAAAGCCTGCATTCCTGCTCTTCAGTTCTAAGAGCATTAATGGGCATAGTTTTAACAAATGGAGGAAGTGCTTTGTTTGCCAAGCCCTGTGGGGTGAGCTTCCTGCTTGCTCTTATTCATTCTTTTGGGTTTTTATTATTTGGTGCTTTGGGGGGCTCTGTAGTTGTGGTGTGAAAAGGGGAAAGGGTACTTGCCAAATGTTCCAGTAGAAGATTATGTGCAAATCTGATGTCGTTCTCCTCTTCCCTGGCCAAACATACACGGCATCCTCCAAAGTACATCAAAACAGGAAAGATACTTTCCAGCATCTGAGAAGTATCATGACTTTAGGAGGCTGGTTTATTGGAGCAAGACTCTAGGAAAGAAATACTTTCCAGCATCTGAGAAGTATCATGACTTTAGGAGGCTGGTTTATTGGAGCAAGACTCTAGCCAGCAGATGGAGGACTTAGGAACCAGGTTCTAATGTTGTAATCCCATCCCCCACTCCCCCCCTGCACTGGGAGTGTGAGAGCCAACCAAGCCTGGACTGGGCTCTCTCCTAGTAGAAATTGTACGAATGAAGCCAGGTCATCAGCCTTGGTGAGTCAGGTGGTCTAGCAGCAGGTTTGTGCATAATGAGTAAAAACGTGCCCTGGAATTCCCCAAATAGCAAGACTTTTTCTGGAATCCGTGCTCCTGGGCTGGAAGCTTTTGCTCTTTATCTCTCCATAGTCAGTACTGTTACTGACTCAGGAACTGGGAAAGCTCAGCCTGAGGTGACCACTTCCTAATGGTGACAGAATAGGTCTGGACTCCAAACCAGATGACCAAGGGTGTTGGAATCCTGTGTAAGGTGAGAGTAATTTGGTTATGAGCTGAAGTTTAAGAGTCTGAAAATTCTTGCCCGAGTAAAGGGCATGACCGTTGAGACACCTTTTTGGGCTGGTCGGGGCATTCTTTTGCCAACTTTCCACTTTTCTGGTCTTTTTTGAATAGTCTACATTGTTGGAAGGATGAAGTGTCATTGTCATCTAGAAAATTAGTGGTAGATCCAAAGTGTCGAGTAAATGGACCCATCTGTCTTCATCAGTGCCCACATTCCACAGCTGCTGGCTGAAGCAGACCCCTTCTCCTGCCACTTGGCAAGGACATCATCAGTCACTGTTCAGATAAAATCAAGCCAAGGAAGGACTTCGTGGAGTGATGCATTATTGCTGCTCTCAGGGTGCGAGGTCAGGAGATGGCACAGAGAAAATGATATTTTCACACTCTGCTCATGATCCACTTGACTTCATTCAGAGGGAACTGATTTTGAAAGCAACAGCATACTTATAATAATCATCACTATATTATCCAAATCGCTTTGTTTCTAGAACTACCCATTCACTAAAGCCTTTCTGAAAATGCCCAGAATTGTGTCAGGGATTTAACTGGCAGACAGGGACCAGGATGCTCACTCTGGGGCATAGGACCAGAGCCCATGCTAATGCCAAATCCATCCCAGCTCAAAGAGTGCCTTTGACTTTGATGGAAGGGAGGATCTGCTTGACATGCTAAAATTGTCCTCTGGGGCCAACTGACCCTTCCAAGCTCTTTGCTGGACTCTGGGAATTCTAGAAACTTGGGGAAGCCTCTGGAGAGCTTCTAATGTCATTGTCATAAACAAAGGAAAGGGAAATGGAAACATTTAGTTGCAAGTACGTAGATGAAGGAAAAGAGAATGGAATGAAGACAACTCTCCTTTATCTGGTGCTTACCACGTGTCAGTGCCCACGTCAGCTGCTTTGCTGCATTCCTGCATTTAATCCTCACTGCAGTCTGATGAGGTCGGTACTATTATTGTCCCCATGTTACAGATGAGGCTTAGAGAGGTTAAGTGACTGATTTAACATCACAACCAACCAAGTAGAGCTGGGATTTTAATCCGGATGGTCTAACTTTGATCTCTATGGCTTACGTGCTGAGTGAACCAGCATTTTCACATAGTTAACTTCCTCCCCAAAAAGCAAGCGGCAAGTTTTGTCAGTAGCTGCTGATTTCTTTTTCTTGAGAATTTCCCCCAACTACTTGCCTCTCCCTCTAATTCGGCCTTATCCTCTCCCACTTCCCTGTCCACCCATTCAGTCACACACAGCCAGCTCTGTACTCTCTACTCACTTGGTGTGTCTACACACCTGGTCCTCACAGATCCCCTCTCTATCCCCTTGCACCTGGAGAATTTGTCTCTTGCAGAACTTATCCCTCCTGTTGTGTTTAGTTGGGTGTCAGTGTTTGTGCCTGAGTGTGTCTCCTGCTAGACTTGGATCCTCTCAAGGGCTGCAGTGGTGCTTCCCTTATACATGTAGGCCATGCCTGCTGAGCACCCAGTTGGTGCAGGCCCTGGGCTTGTTAGTGAGCATACTTTGACAAACCTGAAAGAGCTGTGCCCTCAAAGGCATGTGGGGGAGCCTGCCCTGGGATCCTTACCACATAGCATGAAAAGTATGAAGGTGTGGATGCCTGAGATGGGCATAGGGGCTGTCCCTAACTGTCCTCTGCACCCCAGGTACAGAGGACAGTTAAGACCACTGACCCAGCACCCTGCTTGATACTCTACAGGGACTCACCATTGTTCTGGGGATGGAAGCAAAACTTTTGCCATGACCTTGGGGGCCCTCTGGGGTCTGCCCTGCCCAGTCCCCATAGTCACTGTTGAGCACTCTCCCCTCTCTTCCTGTGGGCCCAGCCACATGGTTCTTTCCATCTCCTGGGTGAGCATGCTCCTCCCTACACATGGCCTTTTGCACAAGCTGAGTCTGTAGCCTGGAATGCTTTTGCCACCTCTCTTCATCCTTTAGATACCAGCTCAAACGTGCTTTCTCTATCCTCCCTGATTGGGAAAAATCCCATGTCATGTTTTCTCTATGAACTATGAACTTTTCCCTTCTAGTGTTTATCACAGTTGCAATTTGACATTTGTTGAATGATTTGGTCCATGTTGGTCTCTCCCTGTTCCTCCAAGGGACCGTGAACTCTGTGCAAGAACCAGTCTGTTTTGGCTCACCATAGTGTCCAGCACACTTTCTAGCAATAGCAGGTGTTCAATAAATATTTGTGAATGAATGAAGACTGTCAGATTCGTGAGGTTGATTGGGATGTTTATAATGGCTTGCTAGTATGTTTTTCAAAGCCTGTTGGGTGTGAGGGAGATAGTGGAGCACAGTAGAAAGACATTAGGAGTCAGACAACTTGTGTGTGCTGGCTCTGCTTGCCCCCTGAGCCTCAGTGTCCTCGTCTGTGAAATGGGAATGATACTTTCTTAGACTGTTGTTTTGAGGGTTGACATAGAACATTCATGTAAAGCATTGAGCACATGGGGCTTGCGTTGAGTAGGCACCCACTAAATTTTACTGTTATCAGTTTACTATAATGCATATGAAAATGTGAAAGACTATGTGGTTGCATAAAAACTGGTTCTTATTTCAGCAGGAGATTGTGTGTTTGAGGCCAAAGAAGAAGGTGTGATCAGTATCCATGTGTCGTTGAATGGGTTTTCTAAGTTAAGGGTTGCTTTTAAGCCCCATCCATTCCTGGGAGGATATGAGGTACACTGAGAGCTTCATGGTGAACCCCCTGGCCCTTGGGGCAGGGCTGTTGTTCCCAGAGAAGTCCTTATAACTCTGTATTGTCACTGCTGGTTATTGTCTGCTGCCTCACCTGGCTGCAAGCTGGGCCAGCCCATGAGGACAGGCACAGGATCTGTTTTGCATCTTCTGTGTCCCAGTGCCCAGGACAGAGCCTGCAGGTACCAGGGAATGTTTGCAAGTGAATGAAGGCCTCTGTGTCCTGGCACGTTGCAAGTACTTAGCAAATGTGATTTGCATGAGTGGTGCTGAACACAGTGTAAAAGATAATTTTGGATAAAGTCACGACTGAGCCTCTAAATGGAGCAGAGGGGAAAGATGTTATCAGGCATCTGTGAGGAATGGATTGTGCCAATTGAGCACTAGATTTGAAAGCAAGAGAGAGATGTTCTGGTGTTCCCGTGTGGTGAGAAAACATGTCTCTAGGATCCAGAGATAAATCCTTTAGGTTAGAGGCAGGGCACTGTAGTGGAAACAGCTCTGGACTCAACATGGGCAGCCCAACTCGGATACTCTCTAGTGGATGACCTTGAACCAGGCATTGAACTTCTCTACACCTTAGTTTTATCATCTACAACTTAGTTTTATCATCTACAAAACGGGAAAAATAATGCCTGCTTTGCGTCTTCATAGAGTTATTGCAGAGATCATTGAGAGAGAGAGGAGAAATAAGATTAATGTGAAAGGGCTTTAAAAAGCTGTAAAGAGGTACAGATATAAGATATGCCTGAAACTAAACACAAAGAGTAATTCATTCTGGGTCATTCTCTCAGGACCATTAGATGTTTTCAGTAACATCTTTATAAAAGATACAAAGATGTCATTCATGTGACTAATTCATTTAACCTCCTAATAAAGGAAGACTGACTATTAGATTACAACACTCTGAAAGCAGTTCTGCAGGGTGCTGAGGTTTGGTGACCTTAGCAGGCATCTGGAAGCAGAGGTAGTCAAGTGTCTTGCTCTTGACTGACAGGTGTCTTCAGAAGCAGCCATCCATCTTTGGCTGGTGTCAGGCCCAAGACCATCCATAGCCAGACTGTGAATCAGGGGTCTTGGGGTAGAAACTGGGGGGCTAGGTCTGTGTTCTGTCAGCAGCGATTCAGGATCCAAGGTGGCAGTGAGGGCTCAGCCCCCATGGAGGGTTGCTGGGTTTGATGGCTGGAGCAGAGCCTGGCACACCAGCTAGAAATGTGAAATACCCAGACCAGGCCAGTCCATTGCAGCTCAGGAGTGGGTGGCTGGGATGTCTGTGAGCTGAGCTATTGTATTTTCTCTAGAAAGAGCTTTGACTCTCCCCAAGCAGATGTACAAGTATTTGGTGGAGACCTTAGAGTTCTGGGTCAGGCACTATGGAAATAATTAGTCTGGCTCATGAGGTTTGGGGACACCAGTTGCTAGCCAGCTACTGCATCCTCAGAAGACCACCAGCCAGGCTCTGGTGGGCACTGGGTTTTTAGACCAGCAGATTGGCTTTGCCCTGGCTGCTTGTCATTCTCTGTGAGCTATGGCCTAGCAGGTCCTAATTCTAGCCTTGTGGTTCCTTATGGAGCCCTTACTGTGTGCCAGGCACTGTGCACCAGGCACTGTGCTGGGGCTTTTGTACCAGCACCCAAGAAGCGGCAAGGTGTAGTACGAAGAGCTTGGTCATTTGAGCTGGAGAGCCCAGATCTGACCCTCAGCCCTGCTGGGTGACCTCCCTTCCCTGAATTGTAAAATGTTTGACAGCCGGCAGCCAGAGTTGTTTGGAGGACTAAAGAGATAAAAGTGTAAGGATCTAGCACACAGTGGGTGTTCAACAGATGCTGCAGAGTGGGCTCCTCAGTGTGGGTAAGACACACATCTGTTTTGGTGTGTGATGGGGCAGAGAGTTGTAGAACTGGCCTCTGAGAATTGTTGGTGGGTTCTGGTTTCCAGGTATGAGGACCTCTGTTGTGTTTTTGTGTGAGTCACCTGAACAGCTCTTTCACTGCACAAATATAAAGCCAGGTGCTTATAGTTCTGGGAGGAGAGTCTAACCAGAACATGGCCTGAGCTCTGATCTGGCTCTGCATTTAGATAACATTCTAGAAGCCCCTCCCCTTGGGCTCCTGGATAGCTGGGAAACTGAGGCTCAGAGCAATAAGCCCAGGGTGAGGCTCAGTGCCCTTTGCACTGCCCACAGGTGCCAGTCACGCCACATCTATCCAGACAGGGACTGTGGTCTTGCTCTCTTGTCTGGGGTTGCAGGGATCCAGCCAGACCCCAGGGAGCCAGCCATCATGGCTGTCGCTGAAGGCCCTTTGCCAGGCCCAGAGAGAGTGGGATGGTTACAAATGGTGAGTTGTGTGTACAGATGCTGTCAGCTTCACGGATGGGCAAGTGCTTCCTGTTTGTCCTGAGTACCTCGAGAGAAACTGCTGAAGGTGGTGGGCAGGTGCTCAGAGTGCTGCAAGTTTGGTGGACCAATATCTGTACTGCAAGTCACCATAAGAGGGCCACAGGGAGAGGTGACCTCATGCTGGACATTGAGCACCTGTCTCATGCCAGGCTCTGGCATCAGAGGACTCAGATGTGGCCTTGCCCTTAGGGAGTTCACAGGACAGTGTGGGCAGTTCACATGTGAGCAAGTGACCCCACTAAGAATCCCTTCTAGATGTGTTAATTTCAGGCAAGTCACTTCAGCTCCCTGTGTCCGGTGTTCTCATCTGTACTATGGGGTGATAGCAAAAGCCCCTGCTTCACAAGATAGTTCTAAACATTAAATCAGTGACTATTTGCTGAAGACTTCCCATTGCCTGATACAAAGTACCATAAAATGCTTGTCAAATAGAATAAATGATGTGAGGCAGATTTGAATATCCTCTTAGCAGAGGCACAAGTAAGGAGTGCCCAGAGGAGGTGACGAAGTCTCACTGGGTGGAACCTGGGGGCTTCCCACAGCAGGTGACCTCTGAGCTGTCCTTAAAGGACAGCAGGTAGAAGCTGTGGGAAGAACTCTGTGGGAGGAGGGACGTGAGCGAGCAAAGGTCAGGAGGTGGGACTTTGAGAGGATGATGCTGAGCCATTCAGCAGTGGCTGGCACAGAGGTGACTGACCGCAAGAAACATTGTGGAGAGCAAGCTGAAAGGCCTGGAAAACAATCATCTTTGGGCCTGCAGTGTCCAAAAGCATATTTTTTAATCAATCAGTGCTCTGCGAGGGCCTCCTCAAGGTCCTGGCTTCTAGACTTGCTGTCAGCAAAGAGGCTTCCTGTTGGCTAAAGCCGGAGGACACACCCCCAAGTCACCTGGGAGCTAGACAGGGTCACCTCCAGGGACACCACAAAGAGTAGGCACAGGGGAAAGAGGTAGATGAGGCAGAGGTGGAGTTAAGACCTGGCTTTGTCATTTCCTAGGGGTGTGGCCTTGGGCAAGCCCCATGAGTTCCCTGAGGCTGTTCTTTCCATCCGCACGACAGGGCAATGAGTCTACCTGCTTTGCAGGGCGTCCGTGAGGCTAGGATGAGAGCAGTATCCCAAAAAGCCCCAGCTGGAGCCAGGCACAGCGCGAATGCCTGCTAACGCTGAATGGGAAGAGGCCCCAGCCTCCATGAGTCTACCTGCTTTGCAGGGCATCCGTGAGGCTAGGATGAGAGCAGTATCCCAAAAAGCCCGAGCTGGAGCCAGGCACAGCGCGAATGCCTGCTAACGCTGAATGGGAAGAGGCCCCAGCCTCCTTTGACATCACTTAAATTTGGGAGTGAGTCTGCCACGAGACCATTCTAATTTTAACAATCGAAAAATGACTCAGGGTCTGAAGAGGGCCCGGGAGTGATTTTAAAGCTTACTCTACGTTGGGTCTGTAGGTGGGTATGATAGATGCAATCAGCTTTACGTTTCTTTAATGGCTTTCTTGATGAGGGGAAGTAGACAGTAGCAGCGATTGTGCTACAACGACTGTCGTAGAAGCTCGCAGCCAGAAGCAGGCTGGCAGGCCCGGTGTGTGCTCTGAGGACACATGATAGATGCAATCAGCTTTACATTTCTTTAATGGCTTTCTTGATGAGGGGAAGTAGACAGTAGCAGCGATTGTGCTACAATGACTGTCGTAGAAGCTCGCAGCCAGAAGCAGGCTGGCAGGCCCGGTGTGTGCTCTGAGGACNGAGGTAGATGAGGCAGAGGTGGAGTTAAGACCTGGCTTTGTCATTTCCTAGGGGTGTGGCCTTGGGCAAGCCCCATGAGTTCCCTGAGGCTGTTCTTTCCATCCGCACGACAGGGCAATGAGTCTACCTGCTTTGCAGGGCGTCCGTGAGGCTAGGATGAGAGCAGTATCCCAAAAAGCCCCAGCTGGAGCCAGGCACAGCGCGAATGCCTGCTAACGCTGAATGGGAAGAGGCCCCAGCCTCCTTTGACATCACTTAAATTTGGGAGTGAGTCTGCCACGAGACCATTCTAATTTTAACAATCGAAAAATGACTCAGGGTCTGAAGAGGGCCCGGGAGTGATTTTAAAGCTTACTCTACGTTGGGTCTGTAGGTGGGCATGATAGATGCAATCAGCTTTACATTTCTTTAATGGCTTTCTTGATGAGGGGAAGTAGACAGTAGCAGCGATTGTGCTACAATGACTGTCGTAGAAGCTCGCAGCCAGAAGCAGGCTGGCAGGCCCGGTGTGTGCTCTGAGGACAGAAGGCTGGCGCTGACGTCCCCAGGACTGTTTGTCAGGCTGATGGGTGGCCAGTCCGGCTGCAGAGGAGGTTTTCCTTTTTGACATGGGGTGAGCCGCATCCTGTGCTGGTCCTGGGGAGCCTGTCTCAGTTTGAGTGTGGCAGGATTGGGCCCCTCCTCTGTCCCCCAGGGGGGCAGGTCTGGGTTTGGAGACAGCAGAGCTCCCGGGCGCTGCTGTCATTTTGGATTCCAGTGATTAATCAGACTATCTTTAGAGGATCAAGTTCTTGTTTCTCAGCTGGGATGCTGAATGGCTTTCTGTTTGAGACCTGCCAGGTTCCAGCCCTTTTACAGCCTGCCATGGATTACTTCTTCTCTGGGCAGAAATGACAGGCCGTTCCTAAAACACACTTGGGTGGAAGAGATTCTGAACAGAGCAATACAGTGGTTTTCTCACAACTACTGATAAAAAAGTTGATGTATGAAGACTAAATTGGATTTTTACCAAAAAAGACTCAGTTCTGGGTGTTTAGCAAAAGAGAGTTGTAATAGCTTAGGGGGAGCCGAAGGGCAGGGAAGGATGTGTTCAGAATACAGACTTAGATCGTGGAAGGCTTGGTCCTGGTCTTTTAATGGAAATTTGGGCTCTCTGAGATTCAGTTTCTTTACCTGCAAAATGGGGAAAGGCACCTGCTCCAATCACCCTCTCAGGGTGATTTAAGGTTTAAACCAGAGAATGGAACTGGAAAGCCCTTGACCAAAGTCAAGACAGGAATATCTGGGACTGTGTAGTATCTCTGTGAGAGCCCCACCGTGGCAGTTGTCTGGACATGTGAAGAAGGAAATCATGAAAGTCACACAAGAAACGGTGTTGGGAGGAAATAGGGCAGTAGATGTAAAGATTGAACTGTCTATTCTATGCTGTAACACCAAGCTCAAGGGTTCAGATCCCCATACTGGCCAGCTGAAAAAAAAAAAGTGAGAAAAAAATAAAATGAACTATCTAGTCTGGGTTTTAAGTTCGAATTTACTTTGCAGGGAAGAAAATGGGTAGTTGGATTCTTTCATCCTCGGTAAGTTAGACGTCAGGATGTCAGAGGAAATTTAAGGCCCACCAGAACAAGCAAATAATATATTCTGAAAAGATTTTCTTACATGGGTGGATGTGTATAAGAAGCCAGTTTAAAAGCTTTCAGATCTTCCTATGGTGTGTGTAATCATAATTGACAGAATAGTGTGAGGAGGGACACAACAGTCCCACAATTTTAACAGTCCTACTATTTGGACTCTTCTGGAGAGTGGGACCAGGAGGCATCTGGGATAGAGAGTATGTTGGAAGAGGAAATGAGCCCCGGTGCTGGCTGCAGCTGTTGCTTTGTCCAGTCCATCTCTTCTTGTCTGGAGCTCTACGAGATCCTCCAGAAACCTGGGATGTGGGGATCCTGGTTTATAGTCTACATGCACTCAGAGCAGGCATGAACTTGCCTAAGTGAAACCACCGAATATC
>NW_007726553.1:616050-617556 GCF_000696425.1 Galeopterus variegatus
ATGGAGCCTTGACTTGCTAAAGTCATATAATGGGATCACAGGAGAACTGGGACTAGAACCCAAGTCTTCATTTCAATATGACCTCCTCTGGAAGTCTTTGCACTTGCCTTTTGTTTGTCTGTCCTGAACCTGCTTCCCCTTTGTGAGAGAGAGAGTGCAGCATCAATGTGTGGCTCAGTTGGTCTCCTTTCTGATCTCCATCATGCTTTGTGCTCTCCCCTTCTAGAACCAGCAGGTGCTCCTCTGGTTGTCAGGAGAGCTCACCCTGCTCTTGCCTGGTGTGCCCATCCCAGCTGTCCACAGAGAGCCACACAAGTGTTACCTGTGGTTTGGAAGAAGCTTAACCAACTGTGATTCCAATGTGGGTGCTCAGTGTCTGGTTTGAACAGTTAGGAAAGGAAGTGATGTTGGCTGCGGTCACCCTGAGTTCACCAAGAACAGACCTGTCAGACGGATCTTGCTTACTTTGTTGAGAAAGCAACTAGACTGGTTAGATCAGGGGAGCTGGGGCCCAGCAAATGTAAATCCCATGGAGGTATATGACAAAAATCTCATAATTTTTCAACCAGTTAGAGAAGACAGTCCATTTAGGTGCATCCATTCGTTGTTGGAATCTCAAACCCAAACAATAGTAATGTGCAAGAAGTCTGTGGCTGTTGTCCACAGGATTCTGTCTTTGTGTGGACTTTTAAGGTATATGTATACCTTTTTTTTTTTTGTCTTTTTTTTTTCGTGTCCAGCAACGGATCGCAACCCTCAGTGTTGCGCCCGTACCGGACTGGNTGAGGAGGGACACAACAGTCCCACAATTTTAACAGTCCTACTATTTGGACTCTTCTGGAGAAGAGTGGGACCAGGAGGCATCTGGGATAGAGAGTATGTTGGAAGAGGAAACGAGCCTCGGTGCTGGCTGCAGCTGTTGCTTTGTCCAGTCCATCTCTTCTTGTCTGGAGCTCTACGAGATCCTCCAGAAACCTGGGATGTCGGGATCCTGATTTATAGTCTACATGCACTCAGAGCAGGCATGAACTTGCCTAAGTGAAACCACCGAATATCCCACTGTCAGCAACGCCAGCGTCGCCAGAGCAAACACATTCCTCAGTCTTAGCCTTTGTTCTAAGCAAAAGGTAGTAAATCGTCAACTTCTCACCAAGGCCCTATGAAATAAGCATTCTTATTGCTCCCATTTTTCAGATGAGAAAACTGAGGCACTGTGAGGTTCAATAACCTGTCTGAAGTTATGTAACAAGCAATTGATTAAACTGGGATTAAAACCAGACAGTTTGATTCCAGAACCCACATCCCTAACCATTATGCACAACTGTCTTTGTGTCTGGCATCCAGAGGGACCTCATGAGATCAAGCAGTGCAGTTGCCTGCCTTCCTACAGATAATCTGACCATTATCCCCATTTTACAGATGAGAAAACTGAGGTCCAGAACAGGATGGAGCCTTGACTTGCTAAAGTCATATAATGGGATCACAGGAGAACTGGGACTAGAACCC
>NW_007726553.1:618981-656252 GCF_000696425.1 Galeopterus variegatus
CGGGAGCGCCGCCACGCTCCCAAGCGGCGCACTGTAGCAGTGCGCCACCGGGCCGGCCCGGTATATGTATACCTTTAAAGGAAGACACATATTCGTTCTTTAATCAGTTATTTGAATAAGATCATAAAGTCATATTGGTCAATTTTTGCTGATGATGGCAAGGTAGGAGGGAGGATTAGCAAATATTTTAGATAACAGAACCAGAAAATAAATTACGTCTTGTTACATTCACTTCATTACTCCAGAATTCCAAGATTCTTTGTTCAGGATTCACTGCATCACCTGCACTTGATTTCAGAAAACCAACTGCTTAAGGACAGGATAAAGTTGATGAAGAGAGAGAGAGAGAGAGAGAGAGAGAGAGAGAGGGAGGGAGAGAGAGAGAGAAAAGAAACAAAGAAACAATCACAATAATACATTGAACTTTCAAAAAAAAAGAGAACAGAACTGTGGTTATTAGAGGGAGAGAAGGGGGTTAATGAGAAATTAGTTACAGATTGATTATGTTTTGTAAACATGAGTATATTAATTATCCTGATTTGATACCACATTTTGTACATGTGTATTGATATTCAAGTCTGTACCTTACAAATATATGTAATCAATTATGTTTCAATTAGAAAAACAGAAAAAGAAAAGAGACTGGGGTCCTCACTGACCTTCATTGACTCATCTGGGGCTCAGTGTATATAAATTCAGGTTGTTCCAGTATGCTGGAGTCCCTGGATCTGCTAGGAATGGGGCCTCCTTCAAAGCACATGCTGGGAAAGGTGATCCCAGGGAGACCCATGGAAGATGTCCAAAACTAGAGAAATGCTTCCACTGGCGACCTTGGATTTATCTCAGGTCCCTCTCCCTCTTCCTTCCTCTCTTCCTCTTGTCTACAAATGCTTATTAAGAGACCACTGCCAAACACATGGAAGATGTCCAAAACTAGAGAAATGCTTCCACTGGCGACCTTGGATTTATCTCAGGTCCCTCCCCCTCTTCCTTCCTCTCTTCCTCTTGTCTACAAATGCTTATTAAGAGACCACTGCCAAACACAGCCCCTGTCCTGTGGAGCTTAGGAGCCAGGGTCTTTCTGCATCATGTGTGTCAGTGGTGCCAGGGATCTGTGGAATGGTGCCAGACTGGGCACCCGAGGTAGGCAGCAGTGAACAGGACCTGGAGAACACAGGGGTGGTGGGGGTGGGGTGGGTCCCAGAGCAGGCCCCACCTTCCCCAGGTGATGTCTGATCCCCCTGGCCTGCCTTCAGCAAGAATCCTGTCCAGGCAACTTAGCCAGAACTGCCCTTACCTCTCATGTTTCCTCTTAGTAATTTCCCATCCACTGATCCCTACCCTGCTCCTTGGCTATGAATCTCACTTGTTCTTATTCTATTCGGAATGGAGCCCAGTTCTATGCTGAGGTCTTTTCCCCTATTGCAACAGTCCTGAATAAAATCTGCTTTTACTGCTTTAACTATCATCCAGCTCTGGCTTTCTTTGATAGCCCTCAGCGGGAGAGGACCAGAGCACAAGGAAGTCTGTGAGTTGAAGCAGGGGAGGAAAGCATGTTAAAACATGGAGGAAGGACGAGGTCAGATGTGTGTTGCGGGAGGACCTTCCTCTTGTTTGGAAGCAGTGATCCAGCTGAGGGAGGATGTACCTGAGCTCGGCCGGCGGCAGAGGGTGGGGAAAGGTGGCACTCTGAGAATTGTTGGTTGATGGGTTGTGGGGGTGACAGAGACTCGGGAGGAAGCAAGAAGCCAAAGCTCTGTGGATGGTGGGCCCTCACCGACTGAGCTGGGAGCCTTGGAGGAGGGGCAGGTTTTGTGGCTGTGAAAAAAACTCAGAGCCAGACAGCAGTTAAAAAGGTAAAAGTGATTTTATTCAGGGACTCTGACAATAAGGGAAAAGAGACCTCATTATAAAACTGGGCTCAATTTCTAAATACATCATGGACCCATAGGGATTTCTAGCCAAGGAGCAGGGTTGGGGGATTGGAGATGGAAAATTACAAAGACAGCACATCAGGAGTGAGGAAGGATTGTGGCTAAACCTAATGGGTTCCTGCTGAAGGCAGGCCAGGCTGATCAGACGTCACCTGGGCATGGTGGAGAACGAGGAATGTGAGCAGATATCCAGGTGGGGGATTCTCACTAAAGCACCTCAACAGAATTCTTGCTAAAATTGGGCAATGCAAAGGTGAACACGGAGCCCCAAAGGTTGAGGCCTACTTGGGACAAGGATCAGAGGAGCCTGGCTGCAGTCTGGCCAAAGAAAAACTCTGTCATGGGAGAGATTCAGGGATGCCGAAATGGAAACCCTGCCCATAGGAGCTCATAGTTTAGTGGGGAGACAGTCATATAAAAGAAATAATTACAATTCAGATTGGAAGGTGTGCAGTGAGGGCTTGAAGTGTCATTCATTCCTTTATTCACTCCACAAGTACTTGCTGAGTGTCGACTCTGTCAGGAACAGCCGTTCTGCAGAACAGTTCATTCTGCCTTTGGCAGGGCAGTCTGGGGAGGGGGTGGAGCAGTGTAGCTGGCCTTGAGGAAAGCACAGAACTTCATCCTTAGGGCAAGTGTATTAGTCTGTTTCTGTTGCTCACAACAAAATACACAGAGCTGGGTAATTTGTAAAATGAAATTTGTTGCTTACAGTTTTGGAGGCTGGGAAGTCCAAAGTCCAGGGAACACATCTGGTGAGGGTCTTGGTGGTGGTGGCAGTGACCCAGCATCTCAAATGGTACAAAATGGCAGAATAGAGAGAGATTAATCTCTCATATGCTCTTCTTTTAAAGCCCTCAGAACCATGCCCATGATCACCATTTTTAATCCATTCACTGTGGCATGGTCCTGCAATCTAATCACCTCTTCAGGGCCCCACCTTTCAATTACCGTAATAGGATTTCCCACCCTCAAGAGTTACAGTGGGAATTAAGCTTCTACTGTATGAACTTTGGGGACACAATTCAATCAATCCACAGCAGCAGGGAAGTCAAGCAGAGGCCATTGCGTGGACATGATACAGACCCACATGAGAGAAGCTTTGGACAGGGCAAGGTTTATCTCCACTATAGACATTGTTTTCACTTCGTGCTTTTGAAAAATGCTATTGTAGAGTGTAGCAAAATATATTTGGTTTTGATCTTTTGGGACAGATACCTGATCTTAGAATCACGAGCCCCCTTTTCCAGAATGAGGGCAAATGTACCAAGGAATTCATAGATATCATGTGTATCATGAGCAGTTCTGTTTGCGGACTTCAGCCAATATTGTGCTGATGGAGTCCATCTCTACTGCTGGACCTTTCCCAGCTGGGAAGGGAAATACATACTTACAAGATCATTTGCATCTTTTGAAAAACCATCCTAACGATAAACTTGTATTTTCATATTTGGAGAGTTTGCATTTTAAAAAAAGATAACTTGTAGTGTTTTTATCTTATTATAGAAGTAATTTATGTGTATTGTAGAAAATTTGGAAAATGCAAATAAAGAGAAGAAAATTAAAATCATTCATAATCTCACTGTCTAACATAATCGCTGTTGATATCATAGTGTTATCATCACACTTTTTAAAAAATAAGATTTGGACCATGTGCTGCACATTACCTGCCCTTCCCCCTCCTCCTCCCCAAATTGTTTTTATTGTGATAAAACATACTTTTTTTTTTTTACCTCTATATCATGAGCTGCTTTCCAGGCCCTTTCAGAGTCTCTGCTACACATTTTTAAATGGCTTCCCAATATTCCACTAGGTCATAATTTATTTGGGTCATCTGTTGTCAAACATGTGGATTGTTTCTAGTTGGTGTGTGTGTGTGTGTGTGTGTGTGTGTGTGTGATTCTAAACAATGCTGCAGCACACAGCCTTGAAACAAAACGTGTCCTTCTCTATGATTAGCTTCCTAGAATCTAGCTTTGGCTGGGCCAAAGGGGATGCAAAATTTAAGTATTTTAATACATGGTTATGTCTGCCATTTATGGAGAGCTTACTATGGGCTTTTATACGCATCATTTAGTTTAATTTTCATAACATAGATAGGAACTATTAGTATTCCTCTCTCAAGATAAAACATCTGAGGCCTTAGAGAGTTTTAGTAACTTGCCCGAGACCTCAGAGCTAGGAAATAGTATAGAGGAGATCAGTCCCCTGAGCCCACCTGCAGGACTCACACTGGACCCCTGCACTGTACTTCCTGTTGAAGGAAGCGGTGGGTGGACCCTTTCCTGGAGCACATAATTGGGAATTATTACTAAACAAAAAACAAAGTCAAAAGCTCTGCCAGTTGGGCGATTGATAAGCATTTATTATGCATTTCTTTATCAGAAAGGTTGAATGTATTTAAATGTTTAATGAGCCCTCTGTTCTAATGAATTGACTTGACATATCTCTTGCCTATTTTTATTAATATGTGTAGATCTTTCCTCCTGATTTAAGAATGGCAAAATTCTCACCCATCCATGTATGTGGTAAATATTTTTTCCAGTTTTTTTTTTTTTTTGCTTGCCTTTAATTTTATGTTATTTTCCAACATAGGGACTTATTTTATTTCATGTAGCTAGATTTATATCTTTGTAACTCCTGCTTTTGGTGTCATAGTCAGAAAATCCTGCAAATACTCCACGGCTTTATAAGTAGCCCATTTAGAATGTCTTTTGGTTACACTAATGTTTAACTTTTTAATATTTAACACTTTAATGCATTTAGAATGTATTTTTTAATACAGTAAACTTCTAATGATATATATATGTATATATTTTCCAAATGGTTAAACCAATGTTCTAATACCATTTGTTGAATAACTTATATCTCTACTTACTTGAGATTTAATTGGTTTGTTTCTGAACTTTCTGTTCTGTTCCATTGATTTGTCTGACTCTTTCTGGTTCAGTGCCCTACTATTTAAATCACTTAAATCACTATTAAATCACTTCAGCTTTATGTTATAATTTCATATCTGGTAAGGGAAGTCTCTCTTTGCAAGGACTTTCTTAACTATCCTCACCTGTTTATGCTAGAACTTTAGAATCATTTTGTTGCATTCTAGAAATAATAATAATAAAGCTGGTTTTTTGGTTGGAATTTGGTGAACTTAGAGATTGATTTGGGGAGAATGAAAGTTTTTTTTTTTTTTTTTTTTTTTTTTTTTTTTTCCATAATACTAGATGATTTCATTTCAAGGATTCAAAATGCAACACAAATTTTTGGTATAGATTATGTAAAATACTGCATAATCATAATCATTAATGAAGTGCTTAATTATTATTATTATTATTATTTTTTGTCTTTTATCTTTTTTTCCGTGTCCGGCAACGGATTGCAACCCTCAGTGTTGCCCCCGTACCGGACCGGGGACCGGCAACGGGATTGCAACCCTCAGTGTTGCTTCCGTGCCTCGCTCAGCCAGTGAGCGGGAACCGGTCTGTATGTGGGATCCGAACCCTCGGGCGGGAGCGCCGCCACGCTCCCAAGCGGCGCACTATCCAGTGCACCACCGGGCCAGCCTGAGAATGAAAGTTTTTACAGTATTGAGCCTTCACATTCAGAAGCAAGGTACATCTTTTTAAACCCAAGCGGCGCACTATCCAGTGCACCACCGGGCCGGCCCGAGAATGAAAGTTTTTACAGTATTGAGCCTTCACATTCAGAAGCAAGGTACATCTTTTTAAAAAATCCTTACCACTTTTATATCTCTCTGGAAAAAACTGTAGTTACTCATTTGTAGAAGAAAAGATATCTTTTCCTTACCCATCCCTAGGTTCATGACTGAGGCCCCTATAACAAAAGACAGATAAATAAGAGAAAAGCGTACAAATGCATTTAACATAAGTATACGTGACACAGGAGCCTTCTTAAGGAGATGAAGACCCAAAGAAACAGAAAAAGCTGTGTATTTTTATAGGTTTGATGAAGAAGTGAGTAGTTAAGGGAAGTCTGATTGAACAGAGGGGTATGACCTAATGGTGATAAACTGGGGGAACTTACCAAGGCCTGTTTGTTCAGATTCTTCTTTGTGTCCCTGTGTTTTCAGAGATAAGGATGTTCCTTTCATCTGAGTATAGGGAGGTCACCTCTAGAATGAAGATCCTAAAAAAAAAAAGGGTCCTAAGACCCACTTCAAGGGAGAAGGGTGGGAGAAGGTCAGAGAGTGACCTTCCTAGGTTTTATGACCTGCTTCAGAGGAGAGGGGCGAGGGGAAGGTGACAGTGGACTTCTGCTTCTGCTGTTTTCTCAAATGCAAGGGACCATATTTTGGGGTAATGTGTTGTGAACCCCATCACATTCATTCAACAGATATTTCTTGAGCTGCTCCAGACACTGTAGCCTTTTCATATAAATCCTAAGTGTTTCACTAATTGTTCAGCGTTTTATGTCTTTGCTACTTTTGTGAGTGACATTCTTTTAGTATTACAGTGACTCCTCTCCTTCGCAAGCATTTTCTAACTAATTATTGCTGGTATGCAGAAAACTTTGATTTTTGAATATTACTTTCCTAACCAGCCAACTGATTAAGCATTCTCATTGGTCCTAATAGTTTCTCATGGGTTTTGGGGGGTTTTCCAGGAAGAAAGTCCTATTATGTGCAAATACCAATACTTCTGCCTCTTTCTTTCCAGTATTTTTATCTTGCATCTTTGTCCACGGATTGAATTGCTGTCATTGTTGGGGATAGGACTGGGCAAAAGTTGTGAGCATCGACATTCTTGCCTTCATTCTGAGTGTGATGGAGTGACTGTTGGTTGCCTTTGCTTGGTATGCTGGCTGTTACTTGTGACAGACTTCGTCGTTTCCTGGAGGGTAGTATCCTCTTCCTCATTTGCTAAGATGGTTTCATTTTGTTTTATTCTAGATCAGAAATGAGTGCTGGATTTTATTAAGTGCTTTTTCAGCCTCCCCCACATGAATGATTTGCATTTCAAAGAGTTATTTCTGCAGGCAGCTGGGCTTCATATCTGCAGCTAGACCATAAACACCTTGAGGGTGGGGACTATCTTCAAGATCATTAGTAGTCATTCATTCCCAACTGTACAGAGACCTTACAGAGAAAAAACAACATGGAACTACACTGGTCTCATCCCAGAAGGTGCTCAGTTCACATCTATTGGAGCCAATGGATGCATATTCAGCTGTTGGCATGAATTTTAGGAGGACGTGAAAGAAAGCACTGTGTAAATTTGGCGGTGGGCTGGCTGGGGAGCTTCACCTCCCCACGTGCACTAATTAGGAGGCCATAAACATGAGGGGGCATTTCATCCAGTTTTCCAGATGAGGTTCGGTATCACGTTTGCCTCAACGAGGAACTGAATTACAGTGCCATAGACATTTCTACTGCGGCCATAAAGTGCTTGTCAAGTGCTAATTGCAGCCTTGCGGAGCTCCTGTGTTACCAGCCTCCTGACTCTGCCAGCTGCGGGCAGGCTTTCCCGGAAAGCACCTCCCAGTAAAGGTGCGGCTGCGAGGGGGTGAATATTTTTTGTTTGGGGAATTAGACTTTCTTTCTTTCTTTCTTTTTTTTTTTTTTTTTGGTCTTTTTCGTGGCGGGTAAGGGGATCGCAACCCTTGGTGTGGTGTCGCCTGCACTGCGCTCAGCCAGTGAGCGCACCGGCCATTCCTATATAGGATCCGAATGCGCGGCAGGAGTGTCGCTGGGCTCCCAGCGCTGCACTCTCCCGAGTGCACCACGGTGTCGGCCCTAGACTTGCTTTCTAAATGAATAAATGGTTAGATGCCAACAGTTAGAGCTGAGCAGTGGTTAGAAGTGTCCTGAGGATGGTACCAGTTGTTTTGGCTGAAAACAAGTTGTTCTAAAACAATGTGGTTGAAAACAATTTGATCAAGGTGAAAATGAGGTCCAAAATGATGAGTTGGCAAAAAATGAATAGTCCCTATTACTGGATTTTCATGTATTGGTAATTTGGATGCACTCTTTGTTTATTCAACAAATACTAACCATCTACCATGTGCCGTGTACTGTTGCAGGCAGTGGAGGGACGGGGATGGGTATTTGGGTGAACAAAACAAAGGTCCTGCCCACAGAGAGCTTGCATGCTAGTAAAGGAGACCGACCAACAATGCATAAAAAAAGAGCATAAAAAAGAGCTAAGAGCAACTGCATCTTAGCTAGCTAGCTAGAAAACATGTCAGGGAGTAATAGCGCTAGAAAAGAAAGACAGAGGAGAGTGAGGGGACAAGCCATAGTGCTTTAGCGGTTGGGGAAGTTCTATTTGAAACTGGTATCCGGAGAAGAGATTTAATGGAAGGAGAGAGAGCCCTGTAAATATCGAGGCTGGTGGAAGAGCAGCTGTGGGACCTTGAGAGTGCAAGGGGAGTTTGAGAACAGTAAGGGGGCCCTTGGTACTGGAGCAGAGTGGTGGAGTGGTACAGGGTCAAGCTGGAGAGGGAGAGGGGCTAGATCCCACAGGGCTTTGTGGGCATGGGACACTTAAGGATTTTAAGGAGGGAAATGATATGATTTGACTTGTGTCTTAGGCCATAGAGCCATTTTCCAAACTCTATTTTTAGGTATTTGGGTTCATGTCTCAAGAATTTTTTGGCAGAGCAGGCAGAATTGGCTGAAAATGAAAGAGATATAAAAAGATAGAGAATATAGCCTACCACCACCACCAAAAAAAAAAAATTCTGAAAAATTGGCAAAAGTGTTTGAATACCTATAAAGTGTTGTAAACCTGTCTCAGGTACCCTCAAGTTATTAGTATGTGAAAAGCCAATGATTAGGACTCTTCATTTTTGACCTGATTGTTGTCCGGGTCAAGGCTTCAGCTGTCCAGGGCCTGGCCAGTGTTCAGTTTTCCAGATTCTTCCTGTGGTCAAGAGCCTGGGTCTGGAGGTCCACAAGTGGCCCAGAGCATCTTCCTGAGCTGGAAATAACTGCCGTAGATGGTGGGACTTGGGCATTGGTAGCCCGAGTGGGCTCACACAGTGCAGTAGTCTTCCTGGCCATGTGAAAAGATGGTTTCTTCTTTAGTGCTTGTCAAGTGCTAATTGCAGCTAATTGCAGCTACTGTTTTACAGGCCTGTGAGGCAGGGGAGGTTGCAAGTGAGGGCGTATGTTGAGTGAATGGCCATCTGAGGTCCCTGGTCCCAATCTGGAATTCTTTCTCTTGTATCATGGGGCTTCCTGTGCTTCCAGGGTGGTACCTTTGTACCATAGCATCCATCCTTTAACAGCATAAGGATCTGATTCTGTGTTTGTGCAGATAAATTTGGGACTTCCTTTAGGTAGTGCATTTGGGTTACAGGTGAGCTGCTGTGCAGAGACCTGAAAATATGTTGGTTTTGATGTCGGAGAAGGGGTCTGGGAAGCCTGATAGCTTGCCTCCATCTACCCCATCCTCTTACCAGGTTCTTGACTCCACCACAGGAAAGAATTCAAGGGCAGCATCACAGTAGAAAGTGAGAACAGGTTTTAATGTGATGAGTAAGAGATACAGATTTCACAGAGAGGGTGTGGCCTAGCTCCAGAGACCGAAAGGACCCATACCAAGTTTAACACAAAAGTGAGAAATACACTCTTAAAGTTTAGCACAGAGAGCAGGCTGGCTCAAGAGAGCAAGCAGCCACTTGCAGAAAGTAAGTTTGATACAAAAGAAAACACACACACCTCAGCCAGTGATGTGTGGGTTGGCCCCAGGAAAGTGAACAACAATCCTGCCTTGTGCCGGGATTCAACTTTTATAGTCGCTACCTAATACATATTCATGCTATCTAATAAATATAAATTCCACTTTACTGAGCATGCTTGGCAATTAGAGTTATATAACCCCTTTCTACTGAGCATGCCCAGCCACTGGACTTGCATAAGTCAGCCCCCTGAGGTCTCAACTTCCTGTGTTGGTGCCAAAAATACGTCCAACCAACAATAGTAACTCTCCTCTAGGGGAGGGCCCTGAGACCTCAGGGAGTGGCTTGAAACCCAGAGGTGTGTCCTGAGACCCGAACCCAAGGAAACTGAGCACCTCCTATCTCCGTTTAGATAATTTAAAAATTTATGTCTCCCTCAACCAAGTCCGGCTGGTCCAGGCTGGTGGGGCATCTTCACTCCACAAGGCCATTCAGAGATCAGGTTCCTTAACTCTTCTTGTCCCATTATATGATAAGATTTGTCCTCATTAGTGTGGTTGCCACATCTGTGCTCCAGCCCACCAGAAGTGGAAGAGGGGGAAAAGAAAGTGCAGAAGTCAGAGCAAGCAGCTTGTTTTATAGCTGAAGATGGCCCAGAAGTTGTACACGTCACTTCCATTCGACTCCATTGTTAGAAATTAGTCACATAGTCACACCTGGCTGCAAGGGAGGCTGGTTAAATTTAATCTCTAGCTAGGTGGCCAAGTGCCCAGCTTAAATTTAATGATGTAGTTTATTTGTTTTCTACTGCTGCTATCGCAAATTACTGCAAACTTAGTGGCTTCAAACAAGACAAATTTATCTTCTTACAGTTCTGGAGGTCAGGAGTATAAAATGAGTCTTGTTAAAGTGAAAATGTCAGCAGGGCTGGTTCCTTCTGTAGGCTCTGAGGGGGGAATTGTTTCCTTGCCCTTTTCAGCTTCTAGAGGCCACCTCCTTTCCTTGGCGACGGCTTCCTCGCATTGCTTGAACTTCTTCATTCTGTCATCACGTCTCCTACTGCCTGCTCCGATCTCTCGCCTCCTTCTTATATGGACCACAGTGATTACATTCAACTTGTCTGGATCCAGGATAATCTCTCCATCTCAAAATTCTTACTTAATCACATCTGGAAAGTCCCTTTTGCCATGTAACGTAATATATTTACAGATTTCTGGGGCTGAGACATGAACATCTTGCGGGGAGGTGGTGGGCATTATTCTCTCTGCCACAAGTGGGAAGTGGTAAAAGAAGGAAAGGGAGAAAGGATGTCAGGTGAGTGTCTGCTTAATGCCCAACACACAGTAGGTGCTCAGTTAGTGTTGCATAAATGAATGTTTGGTGGGGTACTGCATGCCACTCCTCCATACCCCCCTGAAATTCACTGGTTCAACCAATATCTCTTTATAGAAGAGCAAAGGATGTCAGGTAGCCTGTGCTGATCCTCAGGTGTATATACTCTAAGTTAGGAGGAAGCCCATGGGGCAGATCGGTTGTCACACCTGTTATGGTTAAATTCCACACCTTTTGTGATTCCACTCACCCACCCCCACCTTCAGCATGATGGACATTTGGATCTGATGTCTCCTTCCACAGACACATAGCTCAACACGGCTAAAACCAAGCGCATTATCCAAGGCCACAAATGTGGCTTGTTCTCCTAGTTTCCCATCACTGTCCTCCACTGGTCACATAAGCCGAGGGCCTTGGCTTCATCTCTGACCGCTCCCTTTCCTTGGCCTTCCTGTCTGCGTCAGCCAACGCTCTCCACATTTCCAGATCTCTCGGTGTTCACTCCCAGCCTTTCTTCAGAGCCTGGCTGCTCATCTTCTCATGGAACCCACCCAGGTACCCCTGCCACAGCCTTTACCTGGTCTTCCTCCCTTGGGTCCCTCAATCCTCTCCTGTTCACGGTGGCTCCTGCTTTGGTCACTGACCAGAGAAATCTCCTGCTGGGCTGGCTGGGAAATCTCCACCCGGGTCCCAGTTCCTATTAGGTGAAAACCCATCTGTGTTCCGTGTGATCAGGCCTGGGAACCAGAAAAGACTCATCCTCTGCCCTGCGCCTGCTGGGAGGCTGAGGGGAAGACAGGAGCCCTCCGCTGAACCTCAGTTTCCTCCTTTGCAAGAAGGGAAAGCCCAGCCAGCTGAACTTGCATGCTAAGGTTCAGAGATTCCTTCCATCTGAGTGTCCCAGAACTCCTGCCGCTGAAGCCTGGGGGACAGAAAGAGAAGAGGTGTAGACAAATGGTCTCCTCCACAAGGCCCCCATGGGTGGCTCTCACAGCCTCTCCTGGCTGGGAACCCTCTGGACTTGGGGTGTCCCAGACCCTCATGAGCTATTAGCTATTAGCATGAGCACTGTGGTCCCCGGCCCCAGGGCTGGTGGTTGGGCGGGGAATCTGGCAGTTTGGCTCTTTCACACTGTGACGCTGCCTTGAAGCCTCTCTTGTCCTGTCTGTCATTGACACTCCCATGTAGGCATCTCATCTCTCCATCACAAGCAGTAAGCCCTGTACCTCAGGTGGGTGACAGACAAGCTGCCGCTGCGTCCTCTGCTAGACTGGACTCATGCTTCAAGGGTCTTCTCTACCTATTCCTGCTTCTTCTCCATGCCCGCCCACCTCACCTGCCCAGGCCTGAGCTCTCAGGGCCTTTACACCAGTAGCCAGCACTTAGAACAGGAGTGGAAATGAATGAGTTGAAGGATCCATCCTCCAACGCCCAAAACATTGTGTGGCTCTTGTGGCACTTGTGACTGGGTGTGCTCTGTCCCCTCAGAAGACTGCTGAGGAAATCACCCTGATTTCTGGGCTGTGTTGATGTGAGAACAGGTGACTAAACTGGATCTGGACATGGGAATCCTGCGGAGGGTTGGCTCTCCATGCCATTTAGCAGCAATTTAGTAGGCTCCTTTTTTGTTGCAGGCACCATCCTGGTGGGCACCAGAGAGAACTGCTAAGGGAAGTTCATGAAACCACCCTGCTTCCTCCCTAGAGGATGACAGTGACAGAAATGACTAGACAGCCTGAACTGTTTGGCTGGAGGAGGGAGTGTCTAGCTGTTAAGCAAAGTTTATAAACCTTTGCTCATTCCCTAGAGGATGGATGTGGGGTGTATGGATGGGATTTGCAGTGACTGATGGGCCTCAGACGAGGTTTTATCCTTTAAAAAACCTGTTGCCATTTATCTCCTCTTCAACAGGGCTCCTGGTGACCTTCAGCGATAGCAGCTGAAGTATTAGCACTGAGCGTAGGTCAGCCAAGGGCTTGTTCGTGAAGCAGTGCTTTACAGCAACACCAAAGTGATATTGGCAATTATGCAAGGTTTTCCATGTTCAGTTATGCACCGTTTATGCTGGATCTTCAGGGTATAAATTGTACCGAGGCACTTACTTTTGGAGAGCTAAGGTTTCTACATTTAAACACCCAAACTGTTTTCTTTTTAAATATTGGCCATTTTGTGTTTCTTTCTAAAATATTTTATTCCTTGTTTTTATTTATTTTATTTCATTTATTTTATTGGAACATAGTTGATTGTACATATCTGTGGGGTACAGCATTGAATATTAATACCTGTGTGCAAGATGTGATGTTCAAATCAGGATAATTAGTATAGTCAACATTATACAATGTAATCAATTTTCATGGCCCTTTACTACTTTTTTCCTTCCGCCTCTTCCTCCCCCTTTTCCACCTCTGGTAACCTCAGTTCTGTTCTCTTCTTTTGAAAGTTCAGCATATGATTGTGATTGTTGTATCTTTCTTTCCTTTTTTTTTTTTTTTTGCTCCCACTTATGAGTGAGGACATGTGGTATTTCTCTTTCTGTGCCTGGCTGATTTCACTTAACATAATTTTCTCTAAGTTCAAAAGGAATGGAAATCATCCTGTCAAAGGGATACCTGTACTCCCATGTTTACTGCAGCTCTGTTTACAATATTTCTTTTTTTAACTCATAGAATCTTTTCATATATAGATTTATCATAGAAAAAGCAACAAGAAAGTACTTGTAAGCAAAAACTTTCTCCCTTCCTCTGCTCTCCTAAAGATAAGCACTGTTAACATCCCACCTTTGAAGATAGGGTGCTTTTAATTTAATCTTTTATTGATGACTCAAGATCTTCATCTCAGTCCTCATCAGTTGTCTTCTACAACCGTGTAGGATTTTTTTGCCCCTGCACTATGATTCTTCAGGGTAAAAAATGCTGCATGTGGTCGTCTATCTTGTATGTTTTTATTCTCTCGGTGCCTTCCGGCACTTTCTGCTGCTGTATATAAACCTTCCTGTACCCCTTTTGCCTCTCTACATGCACCATAGCTTCTTGATTCTCAGATGCACATCTTCCCTCGACATTTTCTGAAACCAGGATGTGTCTTGCCAGCAGGCAGAGAAATAAGTTCTGACGAAGACCATCTTCTGTGTGTGGATGGCGTTTCGCCTATTTCCCACCTCAGTTGCTATGGTCACTTATTTCGTTGGAGACATTACGCTCACTTGAATTTTAACTCACATTTGGATTTCTAAATTATTGCTTAGTGTGTGCTCTAAGAGATTACACTGTAATAAAGTAATACAATTATTGTGAATGTAGAAAATTGCATGTCAGAGTTAGGGGAGGTAACAGATGTGACCAACTTTTGTGTCATGGAGGAATATTAAGTGCCCACAGTTATTAAAAGCTTTGAAATGACTTTTAAGAGGAGATGTTTCGTTTTCATCAATAGATAATTTAATTAAAGAAAAATTAAACTGCAAATAACCAAATAGGAAATTCAGATGAAAGCCCTTTATCTTCCCTATCCTCTGGTTTGCCTGAGAATTATTCTGTCCATTGGAAAGATGCTGATGGGGTCTAGGTCACGAAGGTTGGGTCATGAACAGCAGGGTGTCAGCATAACACTTTGTACATCTGGCCAAGGCAGGCACTGACTAAGAAGAACCTTGAGAATCTGAATCCAAAGAAGGGTCAGGTTAAACCTACAAGTATGGTACTGAAGAAAGCGGTTTGGATAAACCTGTGCTTTTCGCTGGTCAGTAAAAATATTTCTCTATTCTCATTTAAAAAGGAAGGAAATTCTTTTTTTTTTTTTGTCCTTTTTGAGACTGGCTGCACCGCGCTCAGCCAGTGAGTGCACCAGCCATCCCTATATAGGATCCGAACCCGCGGCGGGAGTGCTGCTGCACTCCCAAGCATCGCACTCTCCCGAGTGCGCCACGGGCTCGGCCCAAAAAGGAAGGAAATTCTTTTTTTTTTTTTGTCCTTTTTGAGACTGGCTGCACCGCGCTCAGCCAGTGAGTGCACCAGCCATCCCTATATAGGATCCGAACCCGCGGCGGGAGTGCTGCTGCACTCCCAAGCATCGCACTCTCCCGAGTGCGCCACGGGCTCGGCCCAAAAAGGAAGGAAATTCTGACACAGGTTACAGCATATATGAAACTTGAGGATGTTCTGCTAAGTGAATAAGCCAGTCACAAAAAGACAAGTGTGTATAGTATGACCCTTATCTGAGATATCCAGAGTAGTCAAATTTATAGAGACTGAAAGTGGAAAGTTGGTTGCTGGTGCTGGGGAGAAGGAGAAATGGGGAGTTGTTGGATGGGCACAGAGTTTCAGTTTTGCAAAGATGAAAAGATTCTAGAACTTGGTTGCACAACATTGTGAACGTATGTAACACTACTGAACTGTACACTTAAAAAAGGTTAAGATGGTCAGTTTTATGTCAGGTGTATTTTTAATCACAATTTAAAATACATTTCTGTGTTCTCTTGGTGAGAGCACCACCATTCACTCAGCCCTACAAACCAGAAACCTTTGACACCTCCCTGGTGCCCCTACCCAGTGACCTCCAGACCTTGTAGATTTTATCTCCTATTTCTCCAATTCTACCCTTCTTACCATCTCTTCTGTCACAGTCCACGCTACCATCATCTTCTCGAGACAGCAGTGATGCCCTTTAACCGTAGTCTCATGGACTTCTTGCTGTCTTCAAATCCTTACCTGGAGTGAACTGTTCAAAAGACTGATTGTATCAGGCCCCCAGTTAAAAGCCTTCAGTGATCAGGGAAATGCAAGTCAAAACCACAGTGAGATACCACTTCGCACTTGGCTGGCCAGAGTCAAATCGTGAGGAGGTGGAGAGAGTGGAGCCCTCACACACAGCTGGGGGGAATGTGAACTGATACAGCTGCTTGGGAAAACAGTCTGGCAGTTCTTAAATGATTAGAAAAATAGTTACCGTATGACTTAGCAATTCCACTCCCAGGTATGTACCCGAGAAATGTAAGCATATGTCTACATAGAAAATTATACATGAATGTTTATAGCAGCAGTATTTAGAATAGTCAATGAGGTAGAAAGACTTAAATGCCCATCAGCTGAAAAACAGATAAACAAAATGTAATACATCCATAAAACAGAATATTACTTGGCCTTAAAAAAGAATAAAGTATAGTTGTCATTCAGTATCCACAGGGAATTTGTTCCATGACCCCCACAGTTACCAAAGTCCCTTATATAAAACAGCATAGTATTTGCATATAACCTATGCATATCCTCCTGTATGCTTTAAATCATCTCTAGACTCCTTATAATACCTAGTACAATGTAAGTGCTATGTCAATAGTTTCTATACTGTGTAGTTTTTTATTTTTTATTTTTATTTTTTTATTATTATTTTTTTTGTCTTTTGTCTTTTTCCATGTCCGGCAACGGATCGCAACCCTCAGTGTCGCGCCCGCACCGGACCGGGACCGGCAACGGGATCGCAACCCTCGGTGTTGCTCCCGCGCCTCGCTCAGCCAGTGAGCGGGAACCGGTCTGTATGTGGGATCCGAACCCTCGGGCGGGAGCACCGCCGCGCTTCCCAAGCGGCGCACTATCCAGTGCGCCACCGGGCCGGCCCGTGTGTAGTTTTTAAAAAATTTTTGTATTATTTTATTGTGGTATTGTTTTTATTTTATTTTATTTTTCTGAATATTGTCTATTTGTGGTTGGCTGAAATGGTCGATGTAGAACCCATGGATAGGGAGGGTTGACTGTACTGACACATGCTACAACATGGATGAACCTTAAAAACATTATAAGTGAAAGAGCCTGTCACAAAATACCATATTTTATGATCCCATATGAAATCATAAAAATATCCTTTCATATGATCATATGAAATGTCCAGAATAAGCAAATCCATAGAAAGTAGATCAGTGGTTGCTTAGAGCTGGGGGAGATATTAAAGGAGGGGGTAGTTACTAAAGGTATGGGGTTTCTTTTTTCCCCCCAACTTTTTATTGTGGCAGATTATACATAACATAAAATTTGCCATCTTAGCCATTTCTAGGTGTACGAGTTCAGTGGTATTAAGCGTACACTCACAATATTGTGCAGGCATCACCACCATCCAGCTCCATAACTCTTTCCAGCCTGTAAAGCTGAAACTCTGTTTTCCAGGAAATAATAACTACCTATTCTCCTCTTCCCCCAGACCCCCAGAATCACCGCAAGATACCACTTCACACCCATCAGAATGGCAATTACTAAAAAACCAACAAAAACAACCTCCCCCCCAAAAATGCAATTAAAAAAAAACACAAAGAAAACAGAAAATAAGTACTGGAGAGGATGTGAAGAAATTAGAATGCTTCTGCATTGCTGATGGTGAAATGGTGCAGCCACTGTGGAAAACAGCATGGCAGTTCCTCAAAAAATTAAACTTAATTATTATATAATCCAGGGATTCCATTTCTGGATATGTACTCAAAAGTATTGAAAGAATGTTCACAGCAGCATCATTCATAATAGCCAAAAGACAGAAACTACCTAAATGTTCATTGGTGGATGAATGGATAAAGAAAATGTGAGGTATGTATATGAGGGTACTTCAAAAAGTTTGTGGAAAGACTTGTATTATCTTTTAATTCTATTTTTCCATGAACGTTTTGAGGTATCCTCATGCATGTATGAGGGGTCTTCAAAAAGTTCATGAAAAGATTCATATTAATCCATTTTTTTCACAAATTTTTTAAGTACCCTCACACGCACACACACTGGAATATTATTCAGTCTTAAAAAGGAAGGAGATTCTAATCCATGCTACAACCTGGATGAGCCTTGAGGGCTAAGTGAAACGAGGCAAACACAAAAAGACAAAAATGGTAGGATTCCAATCATATGAGGTACCTGGAGTCATCAAAATCAGTGACAGAAAGTAGGACGGTGGTTGCCAGTGGCTGTGGGGAGGAGGGATGTGCAGTTAGTGTTTAATGTGTACAGAGATTCAGTTTGGGATGAAGAAAAAGTTCTGGGGATGGCTGGTGGTGATGGTTGCACAACACTGTGAATGTACTTAATGCCACTTAACTGTATACTTAAGAATGGTTAAAATGGTAAATTTTATGTTATGTGTATGTTACCGCAATAAGAAAAGGAATTTTAAAAAGTGAAAAGTTAGCTTTCTGTTTCACAAGTTACACATTTTACCGAAAAGTGATTTCCAAACTTCAGATTTCAATGCAAAAATAAATAAATAAATAAAAGTAGTAGCGGTGGCTGCTGATGCAATCATGGGGATGCTGTAGGACTTCCTAAGCATGATACCAAGGGCAGGCAAGCCCAGAAACAAAGATTGGCCCATCTGAACAGAAAATTTTTAAAGGTCTGAAAGTCAGAACCACCATTAGGTTAAGTTGGGCTCCCAGGAAAAAGACTGAGATGGAGAATCATGTGCAAAAGGTTTCATGGGGAGTGCTTGGGAGTCAAGTGTTAGTGAGAGAGGACTGCAGGAGTGGGCAGAGGCAGAAAGGGACCAGTGTTGCAGTTGCATCTGACACAGCACTGATCCCACGGGGGAGCACTTCTGAGCTGTCCCAGTTGAAGCGAGGGGCTGGACCTTTGTTTTCCCGCATCAGCCAATCACTGGTCGTGGCTGCCTCCTGGGATGAGGCAGTTCCCTGAGACTGAGGGCAAGTTCCAGTAAGGGACTCAGTTGTGAGCTAGCCGTCAGAAGATGATATTCCCAGCAGCTGGGGGACAGGGTATCAGCCCAGCAAAGGGGATCAGGGTGGAGCCCCACAGTATCCACTATAGCCGTAAATAGCAACCAGGGCAAACATGTACAACATAGACGTCTTAGGCCAGATTTCTCAGGAAATGGGCTCCAAGAAGATATCCATGTGCAGGAGGTTTACACTGCAGGGGTGCTCTCTGGAACAACAGCTGTAAGGGAGAGAGGGAAGTAGGATCGGACTGATGGAGGGGTGAACTGCCTCACAGAACACAGTTGCAGCAGAAGCCTCACTCTTGCTGCTGGGAGCTCCAAAGCCAGGAGAGCCCTTCCGATTTGGCTTGAATCAAGGCAGGGGTGTCAGGCCTTAAAGCTCCCAGGTTGAACAGTGACTGGGTGTGGGCTGTCCCTGGGGCGGGGATGTAAATTTGCGTGAGGTAGCTCAGTGGGCCAAGGGTAGTGCCTGGAGGGGGTTCAGCTGCAAGGTCAGCAGCCAGAACTCGCACAGCTGGGGAGATGAGTGCCTGGCCCTGAAGTGGGATCTGGGCAGCGCAGCATGCTCCCACCCAAGACTCCTGCCACCTGCATCCACTTCCTTTGAATAGTAAGTTCAAGCCCTCTGGGACATCTTCAATATTCTGTGGTCTCTTCTCCTAGGAAACTTACAAGAGGAAGTGAGCGAAACAAACTGCAGCCCCCAGCACTCCAGCTGACCTGGGGGGTACTGAGACTTCTCAGCTCCCTCCTTTGCTATCTGCCTTGTGTGCCCTAACATCTGTGCTGGTCTAGGTGGCTTACTGGGTGGGCTGACCCGGACCTTCATCCCTGGAGGCTCTGAACCTCTGGTCACCATGTTCTTCCCAGACCATGACTGCTGTACTCACCGTCCATTTACTGTCAAAAATGGGCAAAAGACCAACCACTGAGAGCTAGCCCTGTGGATCACCTGGGCACCAAACGCACCCCTCCAGGCCCCCATTACCTAACAGCAGCCCTACTCCTCCTGATGACCAGATCAGTTACTCCTGCTATGTGTGTGTGTGTGTGTGGGGGGGCTCCTTTCCTTGCCTGCTGGGTTCTTGACACAAAGGGTGTGAAGTAACCAGGGGCTGCATAGCTTAAAGTTTAACAGGCCTCTTCCTGTTGTCCCCCAGAGAAAGCATTCCCCTGCTGGGATCAGGACCTCTACGCCTGTGCTGTCTAATACAGTGGCCATTAGTCATGAGTAACTATTCCACTTTAAATAAAATAAAATGCAGTTCTTCAGCTGCACTAGCCACATTTCAAGTGCTTGGTAAGCACATGTGGCTGTGGCCACTGTATTGGACAGTGCAAGGAAGAACAGCTACATGATCACAGTACGTTCTGTTGGTACGAAGCTGCTCTAGACCCATGGTGCCTCGAGTTGCCAAGATGAGAAGCCTGAATTTTGCAGGTGGGTTATTGGGAATGATGCTGAGGAGGGCTACTCCTACCTCTAGCCCTTGGTTCCCAGGCCCACGTATTCTACCTATTGGGGACACAGCACCACACAATGACAGTTTGTTTAGGTTGTTCCTTTAGGTTCATTGGGTTCCATCCTGGAACATGGTACCCCATCCTGCTGGGGATCATCTCCAAGTGGGCCCCTCACCTGAGCCTTCAGAAGGCCATTTCATTACTCTCTCAGGCTGTGGCTTCTGGGTGACTCAGTCTGTGATGGGACTCATGGATCCCATGGCCATGTGGTCACTGCCACACCTTCTTTGCTGTAATGTAGGTTGCCTGGTTTGAGGTGTTGTTAGGTAGGATGCGATGTCAGTGGCTCATACACTGTAAGCCCTCAGGTAGTGATGCTGGCTAAGGCTCTGTGGGCAGGTCAGGTAAATCCGTACCCAGAACATGTGTTAATTACAGTCAAGATGAATCACTCTCCTTTCTGGAGTTGAAAGTGTCCAATGTAATCAACTTGTCTCCAAGTGGATGGTGGGATTCCTCAAGGGTTAGCTTCGTATAGGAACTCAGCTTTGGTCTTTGTTGCTGGCAGGTTGGACATTCAGCAATGTGAGAGGTTAGATCAGCTCTGGTGAGTGGGAGTCTATACTCTGTTTTCAACAGGGCTCAGAGGCACATTAAGTGCTACTTTTTGAATGTGTATAGTTCTCTGCTGCAGATGTCATGGCTTTGCTAGGGGCCTATGTTGTGATTCTTCTATTCAGGCTTGACACAAAGTTCACATTGTGTTTTTTCGCACTAGATCCTTCTAGATCTATAGGGTCTTCTGGGTCATATGGTTGAATTGTCAGGTCTGCTTGTGCTACAGCCTGGACCTGCTGCAGCGAACTTTTCTTCCTTGGGATCTACTCAAAGCTGGCAGCATCCTATATCAACCAGTAAATGGGTTAGAACAGTATTCTCAAGTGTGAAATGTGCTGCTTTCAGGACCTGAAGAGGCCTTCTTAGTGTTGGGAGGTGCAAGATGCAATAGATATTTCTTTATTTGGAGAGAATGTCTCAGCAGGTCTCAGACTACTGGACACCTAAACACTTCACTGATGTGGGGAGCCCCTGAATCTTTGGAGGGTTTGTCTAGTTCCCTCTGGAGTACATGTACGTTTATCAGAGCATCCAGCTTACTTGCCCCTTCTTGCTCAGCTGGCCCAATTAACATGAAGTCATTGAGATAAAAGACCAACTTGATGTTCCACACAATGTCTGGGTAGTCCCGGTCCATTCTGACTATAACAGAGAGTGGGAGAATTAACATAGCCCTGGACCAAAGACCGTAGATGTATACTGCCATTTGTTCCATGTGAATACAGTTAGCTTCCGATCCTTACCCGAGGCTGTGTTTGTCTGATCTAGCAAAGACAGTGCTCCGGCATGGCGGTGTAATTGGGGTGCTACTGGGCTGACTCTGCAATTGTCCAGTGTCATCCACCAGGAACCATCTGGGTTTTGAAGGGGCAGGAATGGTGAGTTAGATGGGAATAGGATGGGGATCACTAGCCCTTCATTCTCTGGGTCTCTGCCATTCTCTTCTCACCCCCAGCAGGATGCCATATTGCTCTTGACTTACTATCTTGGCTAGGGGAGCGGCAGAAGAAGTTTCAGAAGTTTCCACGTGGTCTTCTGCACTATAATGGCTCTTACCCCACAGGCCAAGGAACCAGTGAGGCAGTCCTACCAACTCTCAGGTATGGCCTTTCCAATCATACGTTTGAGAACTGGGCAGGTCTGTGGACCTAGCAGACTCATGATGACCAGGATCTGGGCCAGGATGCCTTTTATTAGCTATACCCCATGTAGTTCCATTCTAACAGAGGGACTGTGGTGATGGTTTGTGTGCCTGGGTATTGGTATCGACTCAGACCCTGTATTTAACAATCTTCAAAACGTCTGGTTCTTTCTCTTTCTCAAGTTTGTGGTTACCTGTATAAAGCCTGTGGGGCACCCCAGTGAAAGATAAAGAGACTCATTGTTATATACACTTGCTGTGGTGTTGCAAGGTCCTTCCTCACAGGAACCTACCTTACCTTCACACAGAGGTGTTCAGGTCTGCAAATGTCTCATGTGAATCAAGTGTTTATAAAGTGGGCAAGGGATCATGATTTTTATTTATTTATTTATTTGTCTTTTTCATGACTGGTAAGGTGATCACAACCCTTGGTGTGGTGTTGCCTGCACCGCGCTCAGCCAATGAGCGCACCGGCCATTCCTATATAGGATCCGAACCCGCGGCGGGAGCGTCACTGAGCTCCCAGTGCTGCACTCTCCCGAGCACGCCATGGGGCCGGCCCATGACTTTTTTTTTAGCGGGGCAGCTGCCTTTAGCCTCCTGATCATCCATTCTTGATTTTTTAATTTTTTGGTAGCATAATTTAAGCAATACTCTTGTTGGCTGCCCATCTATCCATCCCTAAGGACACTATGTTCTGTTAACCATCTTCCTAGGTCTCTGTGGACCAGGGCCTTCTGACCTTGCAGCGTATTTTGATAATTGTACCCACTTTGCTTCTGACAGTAAATGCTACTGTCTGGCCTCCTATGACCTGGGATCCTGTCATCCCCATTGCTGTCAGGGAACTGAGTTCTGTGACAGAGTTTTCTGCTCTCAGCCCTGGCCTACAGAAGGGAGCCAGCACTGAGTGTCTCCATGGTGCTGGTGCCCATCCTCCAGCACCCCCCGCCCCCCCGCCTCATGTCCTGGCCTTAGTGGGACATCCTCTCTATGGTGCTCACTTCCATGAGCTTTGTGATCCCTTTCTCCACCATCTTCATGACAGTTTTGGCATTTCTACTTTACTCAAAGTGGGCTGAGCTTGTGAAAGCCATTGTATAAATAACTCTCAAGATACTTGCCAGGGCATTAGATCCTGCATCATGGTGGAGTCCTCCCATGCTCAGGAACTGGTCTTTCATCAACTTGATGTTCCATTCCCCTTGACCCATCACCCTCAGAATCCAGTCCCATATATTGTCCTCTGGCTCCCGTGGTGCATGTTGGTGGAGTCCCTCAGCTTTGGGGCATGTTAACTATCGTCTCTTAGCAGGCCCTGCTGGGGCACCCCTGTCTGGACTGTGTTGTGATTTGACTTTAGTTTGTGGTCTGGTGGTCAGGAAAGGAGATGAGAGGATAGATCCTGGGGTTGGCATGTGTAGTATCGTCTCTGCATCATCTTTAAGAAAAGGCGATAGTGCTAGCCTGTATCAGGGAGAAGTGGGTCCCACTTCAGGCCCAGAGGGCTCGGGAGAATCTGGGGATGCAAGGTTTTCAAGTGCATCAACCTGATGTCTCCATTCCAAGCCTTATGTTCCCATTTCCCAATCAGAGCCCTGATTTCAGCATAGCAGACCTGTCAGGGTTGAGAATTCACCCTTCTCTGGAGCTCTGCTACCCTTTTAAATAACTCCTGGTCTGATCCTCAGCTTTTTCTGCCCTTCACCTACATGAGATGCAAGTCTCTTTATATACTCCCAAGGAGGGTCTCGGATTTCCACGTTTCTCTTAGATTGGTATTTGATCATACTCAGCCTTTCTTCATCTTTCTGTGGCACGTGGGTTGTTCTCAGCAACAACCATCTGATTCTACGTTCCTTTTAATAACTGCTGCCCTCAAACTTCTCAGATGCCTGCAATATTGCCCCTACCGTATCTCCATGGTGAAAGTTAATTTCACTGCTTCTGCGTGTCATGGGCTGTGAGTGCCCCACCCACCACCTATGATGGGGTTCTCAGTGCCAGCTTCAAAATCTCATATTAGATTCGGCTTCCTAGAATTACTTCTGAAGCCAGCTCTTCAGGCTGGGTTCCCTGGGGAATGGAGGCTCTGAGATTTGTGGGCAGGAATTTTTTTCAGCAAGTGCTGACAGGAATAACACCTGTAAGAGAGTGCGAGAAGCACAGGACAGGACAGAAGGAGAAGTTGAACTGTGATGCAGTTCCAATAGGAGCCTCAGCCAACACTATAGGGAGCTCTGGAGCTGTCCTGAATCAAGGCAAAGGGCCAGGCCTTTGTACTTCCATATTGGATGCAGGCTGCTCCCAGGGCGAGGACACAACCCAGGGCAGAACAGTTCCCTTCAGTCCAAGGCAGTTTCTGGAAAGAGGAGGCTGATCCGAGAGTATTTATCAAATGGCTTTAAAATATGTATCTTCTTTGATCTAGAAAATCCATTTCTAAGACTTTATCCTAAGGTAATGGATGGAGTATTATCTATAATAGTGAAAAATGAGAAACATCCTAAATGTTCAAGGAGAAAGATTGATTGAATAAATATTGATGTATCTCTACAATATTTATACAACACTTTCTGTATCCAATTCTGCCACAAAAAATATTAGTAGTTTATTGTTAAATGAAAAAGGCTGGTCGCAAAATATTGTGGATAATATAATCCAGATTTTATTTAAAATATTCATATAAAATGTCTTAAAGGATATTCACCATAATTTCAATAGTGGTTATTTCTGGTAAGTTACTATTTACTATAGATTTTAATCTATATCACAAGTCAGAAGACTACAAGCTAAGAATAGTTCTTACATTTTTTAAAGGGTTCTTATATTTTTTAAAGGGTTGTTTAAGAAAAAAAAAAAGAGTATGTAACAGAGACTGTATGTACTGCAGATACTAAAATATTTACTATCTGGGCTTTTACAGAAAAATTTTGCTGACCCCTGATCTATATCTTCTAATTTTCTACAAGGAATAAAACAATGTTAAACATGTATAACAAACAAAAAAGACTTATAAAAATTTCCATAGTATAGTGCTTTAAGATAAATAGATCAATTGGAGAATTTAAAAAGATGCTAAAAGGAGAATCGTAAAATGAAGGGAGGAATAAAGTAAGAACAGAGAAATGTATGCAAAAGATCTTGCACAATTGCTAAAAGTGAATCAGAAATTTGGTCCTCAGCTTCCTAGTGGCCATAGCAAGAATATATATATGACCCGTTTTGTGATTCATGATATTGAAAATACCCCAGCTCCTTGACAGAAATGTAATGGTTTTCTTTCTGAGATAATACCACCACTACAGCTTTAAAAAGTGAATTTTTCATGTGATCAGACTTGGAGTATTTTGCCCAGAGGGAGAATAAATTGGCTTTGGATACATGGATGTACAGTTCTCATGAAGGAAAGTTGTAAATTTTAGGGCATTACAATCCTTATACTGCCCAGAGCCCTTGTCTACTTCCTTTCTATTTCTTGTTGGTTATGGATAAGGGTCTTCTGGGTGAGTTGGGGTCCCACAACTTGTCCTAATGTGGCTTGTGATCACTATGAGCCACAACTGTTACCATATGACATTTGTGAGGTCACACGTTGCTCCCCTGCTCCAACCCCCGGCCAGGGCTTTCACCCTTCTGCATTACTTGAACGAAGTGCTCTGCACACATAGCCCTAGGGGGAAAGCCCACCCTGAAGGATATTGCCACTCGTTCCTTGGAAGAGCCATACTTTAGAATGTCACATTGAATAAGGATTTTGTGTTATAGATGTTGGTTCTGCCTTTGGAGACTTGACACAGCAATAGATTGGAACAGGCTCTTGTATGCATGTGGAGAGACTGCTGTAAGGTCCCAGTGACACCATCTAGTGGGAAAGGTAGCCTGTTTTATTTGAGTTAGTCAGTTCACTCCAGCATTCATTCATTCAGCAATGAGGTGTAAGGCAGTGCTTCTCCGCTATGGAGCACCTGGTGAGCTTTATAAAAAGATAGAGATGCCCAGACTCTACCCCAGACTTAATGAGTCAGAATCTTCTGGAGGTGGGTCCCCAGGCATATGTATTTGTAAATATCCTCCTTGGTGATTCTGTTGTTCATCTCCAGTGGAAACCAACATTGGTGGTGGGCCTTGGGATTTGCTGTTTGAGTCCCGACTTCCTTGCTTATTAGTCACATGACCATGGGTGAATGACTTCACCTCTCTGAGCTTCAGATTTCTCATCTGTTAAATGGGTTAAAAGGAAAATAGTAAAGTACCTAGCATGTTGCTTGGCATACAGTCAGTGCTTAGTGAGGGCTGTTGTGACTATCATTGTCAGAATCATTAACAATGAACTGGCTGAGTTGGCCCTCATCCTGGATCCTGGTTTTAATAACTGAACTCTGGTCTTTTTTGTGGTCACGTCTTTTTCATATCCCTTTCCCCTAAAACTGAGCCCCTTTCTTATATTTGTTTCCCTGGCTTGGGGCCTTAATGTCTTGAGAGGTTGCAAACTAAAGAACCTACAGGGTCCACCAGGGACAGGGTAGATAATGAATGAGGAGAGCAGGCATCAGGGAAATCGACATGAACACACTTTGTGTATTACACCTGAAGAAACAGTTTTTAATTCTGTTAGAAATATGTTCTCTCCATTTTTCTTGGAAACATGCAATCCTCTTGGTTTATGTTTTGTTTTTCCATTTTTAATAGAGATGTGGGTGCAGAGAAATGTTTCTTCACGATAAGAAAAACAACACTGCAACTGTAATGATAAATGTCAGCTGATACTTAAAGTTGGATAAAACTATAAAGATGGGGAGTTATGGAGACATGGTGGATGGGAGAGCCCTACCCATCTTAAGCGGCATTGGCTACTCAGATTCAGCTGGTTGGAGCCACAAGAGTATGTGGCCTAATTTGGCCAGATCTACTGATTTTTCAAGAGAAAACAGAAATTTAAAGTTGTAAAATGTTGGCTCAGTTTTGGAAAATAATTCCATGTGCATCAAACTTTAAGGTTGAATATGGCCTAAGAGACACCAGTTTGCAACCTCTGATCCAGAATCTAGGACCTGCTTTGCTCTTTCCCGGCACCCCTACCTGGCTGCCTGTTAAACAGACCTCCCGATTGTCGACCCTTCTTGTCTGGATTTCCCCAGAGTCCATGTTTGCATAGTCACTTCACAGTGCTCCACCCTCCTGCTGGGACACCCTCATTCTTAAATGCGTTCTGGAAATGGGGCTTTCCTCTGATAGGTTTTCTTAAGAATGGATGAAATGAGTTAAGGCAACTGGTAATTGGCTCACTGTTCTTTGGCAATGGAAATATATTCCTTGCCAATAATTTCTCTCAACACTTTTTCATGCAAAGCAACATACGGGGTAATTATTTTTAGATCAGAAATAATTTGGGTGTTATAATGTCAGTGTACGTAAACCTGGTAAGATTATAGGAAGGTTTTAAAATGAGTTTTGAAACTAGTGACATAAAAATTAAATGTTGAAGTACTTGCCCACTTATTACTCGAAATACCAGCTCGACTGTTTTTTTTTTCTTTTTTTTCTTTTTTCTTTCTCTCTTTGTAATAAGACAGCAACACAAGGCTAGGCTCAGCCCAGTGATGCAGCCTGTTAGGTGTGACTGCGACACCTTCAGCTCTGCTCCCTGGTCCTACATTTCCATCAGGGTCCCCCCTCCTAGTATATGGCCCTAGCACCCATCCATTTCTGCAAGCTGGAGGCCTGGAGGTCATCCTTCACACCCCTTCTTCCTCTCCACCATATCCATCTTAAGTATCCCCTGGATCCATTTACTTCTCACCTCTGCCACTACCCTGGTCTAGGCCACCATTTTCTGGCTCTTTGGCAGCTGCACTGGCCTTCCAACTGTCTTCCTGTATCCACCTTGACCTCCTCTCAGTTCATTCCCTGCCCTGCAGCAAGATAGGATTTTCAAAACTGAAACCTTATATCACCCCTTTGCTTAGGACCCCAAGTGGCTTTGCATTAGCCTCAGGATAAAGGCCAAAGTCACTTAACATTACTTTTAAGGTCCTGCATGGTCTGACCCCCACATACATCACCACTGTAATCTCTTACTTTGGTCCTTTGCTCTCTGGGCTCCAGCCTCTGCACAATTTTTGTTCTTTCAAAGACTTAATTTTTTTTAGAACAATTTTAGGTTTACAGAAAAATTGAGAGGAAGGTGCAGAGATTTCCCATATATTCCTTGCCCCACACATGCATGGTCTCCCCTATTATCAACATCCCTCACCAGAGTGGTACATTTGTGACAATGGATGAGCGTACACTGGCATATCTCAGTCACCCAAAGTCTGCAGTTTACATAAGGGTTCACGCTTTTTTGCATTCTGTGGGTTTGGACAAATGTATAATAACATGTACTCACCATTACTGTATCACACAGAGTAGCTTCACTGCCATAAAAATCCCCTGTGCTCCACCTATTCATCCCTTGGCAACTACTGTCTCTGTAGATTTGCCTTTTCCAGAAAGTCATATAGTTGGAATCATACACTATGCAGCCTTTTCAGATTGGCTTCTTTCACTTAGCAATATGCATTTAAGTTTGCTCCAAGTGTCTTTTCATGGCTTGATAGCTCATTTCTTTTTACCAATGAGCAATATTCCATTGTCTGGATGTACTGCAGTTTATTTATCCATTCACCTACTGGAGGACATCGTGGTGGTTTCCAAGTTTTGCCAATCATGTATAAAGCTGCCGTGAACATCTGTGTGCAAGTCATTTTGTGGACATAAGTTTTAAACTCCTTAGGGTGAGTAGCCAGGAGCTCTGTGCCTTCCTTATGTCTGCATGCACACTCTCCAGTTCTCTCTTCCTGGACCATGCCCCACTTTCCACTACCCCTGCTCTGGTCCCTCAGAGCTCCGCTCTGCCCTCACTTCCTCGAGGATGTCTCAATCAGATGATCTTCTTGTTATACATTCTCTAACCCTCTGTCTTTTTCCAAGCTCATCAGCTTGTTTGATCATTTGACTAATATCCATTTCACCACTAGTACGCAAGCTCCATATTAGCACACAATGAGCCTCCACTCTCTGGCACATAGAAAGCACTCAATAAATATTTGTTGAGCAAATGGGTGATGATGAAGAGATACTTACTCTTTCTCTCCATCACATGTCCTCAAAGGGGCTCACCTTGAGATAGATATTTAAGCAACATGCCGGGGGTGAGATGGGCCGTGATGGATCTGTGCCCAGAATGGCTCTCAGCTCCATTTCCATAGGGCCCACCATAGCGCCTGATGAAAAGGGGCCACCAACAAGTGCTGGGATATGCTGGGCATATCCTGACCAGTGCACTGTTGGTCTGCCTTCCCCGGCGCCTTTGACCCTGTAACTGTACACTTTTCACGTGGCATGCAAGAGAGACATATGGCTGTCAGATGGAAAGACCATTGCATTTAGAGTCTGAGAACCAGAAAATAAGTCCCAGGAGAGTCCCAGATGAGCTTTGTGACCTTGCACAAGTCACTCCATCTCTTCAAACCTGTTTTCTCACGGGTGAAATAGGAATAAAGATACTGATGCACTGCATTGTGGGAGGGCAGGGAAATAAAGCATGTAACAGACTCAGACAGTCCCTGGCACACCACATGCATTCAATGGATGTTAGGACTCAGTTTCTTTGTGAGCTACAGGACAGCACTGTGTGCAGATTCCCCTGCCTTCTGATTAGGTAGAAAGATAGTTTTATCTATTTATGATGCTGAAGACTAATATTTTCCACAGCCTCCACCAAGCTATTGAGAAGAGACATGTAGAGATTTGAGGGGTGTGTGTGTGTGCGCATGTGTACACATACACGCATCTGTCTCTGCACTGAAAACCTCTGGGGAGTCCTTTTAGGCATGTATGGGAGAGGCTGTGCTAACAGCCACCAGGGACAGAGGGATGTTATCATATCCTGATAGGCTTTTGAATTGATATCCAGAAAGAGAGTTAGAAATTTCTCTTTTTTAGACCTTGGATAGAAAAAGGAGGAGACAGTTGAAGGTACCTAATCTGACCTAGGAATCTTGGTGCTTGCATTTCTTTATATCTTGCTCTAATTTTATCTTTTATCTGTGTTTTCAATGAATATTTACTGTGTGTTCTAATTATGTGTCATGTTTATGCCAATGTTAATTTTCTTTCAGCCATTTATTTTAAAAAAGAATTCCATTTTGTAGGCAAAGACGACTACCCTATTAGAGAAAAACATCCTGTGGTCTCTGAGGCCATGGTCTACAACCCTGGCTGAATTTTAGAAATAGCTGAGAAGTTTAACAAAACTTGAATGCCTGAGGCTACCCCAGATCAATTAGGTCAGTATCTCTGCAGATGGGGCCTGGCACTGGTGTTTTTCAAAGCTTCCCTGGTGATTTAACATGTGCAGCCAGGATTGAGAACCACAGCTCTTGGGAACCAATGACTGAAAAGCCTGGCAGACCTCAGAGCCCTCTGGTGGCCACCTGGTAAGGTCACCTTGTGGCAGCTCTTCTAACTAACCTGCAGTGCCTGGGAGAGGACCAACGACCTCAAAATGTACAGGTAGAGGGCCAGTCGGTGGCTCACTCGGGAGAGTGTGGTGCTGATAACACCAAGGCCCCGGGTTCGGATCCCATATAAGGATGGCCGGTGAGCTCACTGGGTGAGCGTGGTGCTGACAACACCAAGTCAAGGGTTAAGATCCCCTTACCGGTCATCTTTAAAAAAAAAAAAATGTACAGGTAGAGAATGAGATTAAGAATTACACTCAATTGGGAAAACCATAGCTTCCATATTACTTAATTCTTGGGACTAAAATTAAGTGGAATTAACCAGACTAAAAATAAAAAGAAGTTCTCAAAGAGCAGTGGTGTGCCAGGGATGGTGGTATGCCCTTGAGAACAGACGTAATACACATGACGTAACAGCTCTTCCTCTAACGATAATAAAATGTTTGACATAATTTTATTATGGAAACTTATAAACATACAGTAGACAGAATTGCCAAAGGAACCCCTGCGAACCCATCATCAAGCTTCAATAATGATCAACTCGTGGCCAGTCTGGTTCTGTGACTATCCCCATCCGCTTCTTCCACTCCCCTGTTATTTTGAAGCTAATCTCACATATTAAATGGTTTTGTTTGTAAATATTTCTATTTGTATCTCTAAAAGATAAGGACTCTTAAAAACCATTATTGTGGGCTGGCCCGGTGGCGCACTGCTACAGTGCGCCACTTGGGAGTGTGGCGGCGCTCCCGCCAAGGGTTCGGATCCCACATACAGACCAGTTCCCGCTCACTGGCTGAGCGAGGTGCGGGTGTGACACTGAGGGTTGCGATCCGTTGCCGGACACGAAAAAAGGGGGAAAAAAAAAACCATTATTGCACCAAAAAAAAATCAGCATTAATTCTTTATTATCATAAAATATACAGTCAGGATTCACATTTCCAATTGTCTCACACATGTCATAAATTTTTAAGTTTGCTTTTGAATCAGGTCCACACATTGTGATTGCTTATATACCTCTTAAGCATCTTTAAAAAAAATGATGGTAAAATATACATGACATAAAATTTACCATTTTAACCATTTTTGAGTATACAGATCAGTGGCACTAAGTACATTCACATTGCTGTGCAACCATCACCACCAGCCATCTCTAGAACTTTTCCAACATCCCAAACTGAAACATTAAATAATAACCTCCCATTTCCCACTCCCCCAGCTCCTGGCAACCACCATCCTACTTTCTGTCTCCATGCATTTTACTACTCCAGGTACCTCATATAAGTGGAATCATGTGGTTGTCTTTTTGTGACTGGCTTATTTAACATAATGTTTTCAAGTTTCGTCCATGTTGTAGCATGTATTGAAATTTCATTCCTTTTTAAGGCAAAATAAACACTGTATTTATAAAGCACAACCTGTTTACCCATCCATCTGTCAATGGGCACTAGGGTTGTTTCCACCTTTTTGGTTTTGTTAACAATGCTGCTATGAACATGGGTGTGCAAATATCTCTTAAGTATCTTTAAATCTAAAGCTTCCCCCTTCATCTCTCTCCTCCCTTTCTCTTTTTTTTCTCCTTGCCCTTTATTTGTTGATGAAACTGGGTCATTTGTCCTATAGTGTTCCCCACTATCTGGGATCTTGCTGATGACCTCATTAACTTTTGGGCTGGCAAAGGTATTATAAAATTTGTCAATTATATTGTGCTTATTCTGTGCCAGGCACAATTCTAAGTACTTAAAAAATATACACTGAGCGAATCCTATGAGGTGAGCAATAACTATTCTTTCAACCTCCATTTTAAAGACAGGGAAACTGAGGTGAAGCAGAGGTTAAATGACTCAGCCTCGGTCACCCAGCTGACAACTGGCAGAACCAGGCGTCTGTCCCAGACAGCCTGGCTCGATTATGCTGCTCAAGCTCGGGTGTTATTCAAGTGATGATTTTGATCCCTGGGGAGACAGGATGGAAACGTGTGAAAAATTAAAAATAAATAAATGAATAAATAATGGAGATAGAAATTCCATTCAGCAGAGGGTATGTTTCAAGACCACACCTGATTAGCTTGCAAATGAGCCTCCGCCCTGTGGATGTCAGGGCAGAGTAATGAGAAGAGAGACCTCTTCGTAGTTCTCACTGAAGTCAGTATAAATCCAGACGTACCAATCACCTCGGGGTGCTTTGTTACCATAGCTGTGAATGCTTATTGCTAGAGAAAACATCCAGAAGAGATGATTGTGTTATTTAGTGGAAATAAAGCAAGGTAAATGGCTACCTTTGTCTTTCTGATAGTCCCCACATGCCCCCTTTACAAGAGCTTCATTTGTTTTCTGTGGTTGTAAAGTTTATATGTATTTTTGAAACAAAACAACACTAATTCAGGAAATGGAGAAGAAAAACATTAATCCTAGCCCCGATCCTGTCTATTTGTGAATTGGAGAGGCAAGCACTTTCCTTCTTTTGCTGCTGTTTGTATCCCACCGCTCCAGTCCGTTTGGGGTAAAAGGAAAAATGAAGGCATTGTTGAAGCTTCTTTTTATGGCCCTGAGACCCCTGGCAGGGACTGAATCAAGCTGCGGGCAGTGGGATGCGGTGAGAAGGTTCTGCCTGGAGGTCCGTAGAGCGTTCTCCTTGCGCTTCATCACAGACTCTCAGTGTGATCTCAGAAGGTCACCCACTACCTCTTTGGTGCCTTGAGCAGTGAAACTGGGTGACCGCTAGGTCTTTCCAGCTTTGACATTCCAGGATACTTGGATTCTAATAAAATCACAATTTTTTTAACAAAGAGGAAAGCTACATTTGTCTCAGCTGTAAAGGAGCCTTTAAGGTTATATTTCTGAAAAAAGAACACATCTTTTGTAGGAAAAAAATTGGTCAAATTCAGTCCTCCTGACTGGTGAGTTAAATCAGCTAGATTTACATCAAATCTACCCAAGCCCTGCCCTTTCCTCACTGAGAGATGAATCAGGAGAAATCTACCTTTGAAACTGACCTGGATTCAGAGACATCCATCACTTTTTAATGGAACTTTAAGATGTGGACTTTCCTTTGGGCTCTTTGTTTTCTGTTGATGCCTGTGAATGAAGAAAAATGATAGCTGGCATGACCCATTTAAGAAGAGTCTTAGTTAGGAAAATGGAAAATAACTCAGATGCTTCAAAATTGGGGGATGCATCAAATTATTACTGGGTATCAGTTCTATGAGGTCATCCGAAAGGTAGAATATTAACTCTGGAAGGAACTTAAAGATAGTCTAATCCATCTGGTCTGTGTCTGGACATCAGATGGAGGTCCCTGGGGACAGGGTCTTGCTAAAAATTCAGATTCCCAGGCCTCACTCTCAAGTTCATTCTGTAGGTCGGGATGAGTCCTGGGAACCTCTATATTTAAAAGCTCTTCCATTGATTATGATGCTAGCTAAGCTGGGTTTGATAACCTTAGTCCAGTCCAAACCCACTGCGTTATAGAGGGGGAATCTGAGACACAGAGAGGGAGCGGGGGAGGTGTAACCTGGTGGCAGAACTGGGCCTGGAGAGGTGCTCTAAGATACTCAGCGTTACCATGCTCCCTTAAAGTGGCAAACACAAAGATGATGTTGAAACATGGAGATGCATCTTCAAAATGCTGTTGTTAGGTGGGAGTAGTATATCCTGCATGAGAATAGACATGTAAATAAGTATAATTAACGATAGAATGGAAAAGGGGACTTAGAGAAGAGTCTCCTCTTTGGGTACCTAGACTGTTGGCTGTTTTTATTTATTTATTTATTTTCCCTGTTGCTATGAACTTGCTTGGAGAAAAAACCCCAAACACTTAAAAAATAATTAACATTTCAATTGACAGTGTAAGAATGATATTTATTCTTGCTTAAGAAGTCATACTTTAATACCCGGGATCTTTTCAGTGACTCACACCCATAACATGACCAGCATTCAAGGAAATGAGGTCAAATATTTTAACATCATCTGGGTAAGAACTTTTACATTTATTTAACTTGTGAACAAAAGATGAGATTAGAGACCTTATTACTCTCTCGTATTTCTTCTCAATGTAATTAACCTAATTCTCCCTCCTGTTGGTGGAGTGAGAACGGGAAAGTAGGTGGCCTATTCATAAAACTGGTACATCCAGCACTTGGCATCTGGGAGGTGGGGCACAACCTGCCAGGTTCCAGGCCTGGGGCTAGGTGCAGATTTTGTGCAATCTCCCCAAACCCTGTAATTCACAGATGAGGAAGCTAAGTCAAAGGGTTTATGGAACTTGCCAGAACCCCAGAGCTAGTGTGAGGTAGGGCTGAGATCAAACTTGAGGCCATCTGTTTCCAAAGTCCATTACATCTTTCTCTGTGGGCCACCTGCACATTTCCTGGGCAGAACAATTGAGCAGAGAGGAAGAGTTGGAGAAAGACTACAGCAGGCATGAGAGGATGCTGGTATGGCATTATCAGGTAAATATAAAATTACTGAATCCCAGTGTCTGATGCTAGAAGGCAGGGATTCCCAACAAGCAGCCACCAGACTCTACTTGAGCATTCCCAGCGATGGGCAGCTCATTCCCTTAAATAAGGCCTCCTTCTAGATGTGATCAGGAGAGGGATGGTGTCTGATTCTTCTGGCATCTCAGCACCCTCTGCACATTACCTGTATTTGTTCAATTCATTTGGGAGCATAGCCTATTACAGAAAGGGTATTTACTGTTCCTTACATTGCATCAAGAGGTCCTCTGTGCCCCTTCTCCTCACTGTTTCTGGGACTGCCCTTGGGGACAGATCATGGGTGATCCCTGGATGGGAAGTCAAGAGACCTAGGTTCTAGTCCTTGAGGAAGTCACACGACCATCCTGAGCTTCAGTTTCTCTGTAAGCAAAACAACATTGCTGGTTTACTGATCACTGAAGGCCTACTTCTGATGTTCCATGAGGCCACGATGGGTGTGGGAGGCCCTCTAGGAGATGATTCCCTGAGAGCCCTGTCAGCTTTGGCAGCCTATGCCAGCCATTGCTGGGCACCCTCTTTAAGGCACATTGCAATACCAGAGAGATAGTCTTATGTACCATTAAATAAGGGCCTGACAAAAATGCCACCCTGAGCCAAGACTTACTATGACATCCTTTCAGATGATTAGCTTTAGGGCTTTATGTGGATGTATCAGGGTCCCCATGACCACCTTCAGGTTTGATAATTTGCTAAAAGTACACACGGAACTGAGCATATAGTTGTACTCACAGCTAAGATTTATTATAGCACAAATCAAAGTCAGCAAAGGGAAAAGGCTCATGGGGACAAGTCCAGAGGAAACCAGGTGCAACCTTCCAGAGTCCTCTCCCAGTGGAGTCACACAGGATGCGCTTAGTTCCTCCAGCAACGAATCGTGACTGCACGTGTGAGATGTTTTCTACCAGGATAGCTCATTAGAGTCTCAGTGTTCAAGGTTTTTATTGGGTCTGATCATGTAGGCACCCTCTGTCTAGCACATACCAAAATTCCACACTTCCGGAAGGAAAGCGGGTGTTTGGTATGAACCATATTTGCACAAACAACTTGGACACAGTGAGCCACTCTTATCAGGGAGTGGTGGGAACACTTGAAATCCAAGTTCCCAGATGCCAGCCAAAAGCCAGCCTCTCCCGCAGGCCTTTCTAAGGATACAGTCTCAGACCTGCTGTGTTAACCCTTTTCTGTCCAGAGGAAGCATCGCACAGTGGTCATCAGCAGGGACCCTGAGGCAAACTACCTATGTTTACATCTTGGCCTGCCATTTGCTAGCTAGGCAATTGCAGGCAAGTTATTTAAGCTTTCTGTCCCTCCATGTCTTCATCTATAAAATGAAGATAATAATGGTGCACCTCATAGAGCTGGTGTGAGGATTAAATGAGTTTGTCTATGTAAAGCACTCGAACGGTACCTAGCACATAGGAAGCACTAAATAACACTTACTAGCTTAGCTGCTGTTATTATTACTGTTGTTGTTATTTAAGGTCCCATGGTGCAAAGTACACATGCTTGGTTGCAGTAAGGAAGCTTCCCAAGGGAACTGTACTCTTGTTAACTGGAAACATCCTGCCCACTCTGTGCCTGGTCCAAGGAGGGCTGGGGAATGTGGCTTTTACATACACAGGGACATTTAAAACCTTATGGGTGGGAACAGGGACTCAGTTACTGATGGTCTCCTGACCATGGGAGAGTTTATAATGGAGAAAATCCAGCTGAGGGTGATTGATGGAGGTGGAGCAGGAGCCCTCCAACTCCAGCGGTCTGACAACAGTGACAATGAACTAGACACCTTCCTCCAGCTCTTCCCTGTGCAGTGGGAAGAACACCAGCCCAGTTTCTAGTTCCAGCAATGCCACCAGCTTGCTGAGGGGCCTCAGGCCAGCCCTGCCACTCCCCACATGTTCCCAGTTCCCCAGCTCTGACAAACTGGGCTTTCAGGTGCAAAATTCACTGTGCCCCGGTGACCACTTCAACTCACTGCGTCTGGGGCTGCACTTTTACTACTTGCCCGAGTCTGGTGAGACAGAATGCACATGTAAGTTACATAAAGCAGGTTTATTGTTTACAAATAAACAGCAAGGGACGACAGAAGCCTAGGATTCATAGCAAGCCAAGTTTCTCAAGGCTCAGGAAAGCTGCCCAGGATGGCTGGAGTCTTGTCTGCACATGTCCCACTTGCCCTGCAGCTGAGAGACCCCAGGAAGCAGCCACCCTGGGTTTTAGACCCCAGGGGTGACATGACTTGCTGGGGTAAAGTGTTGACGGACATCCTGTTTCTAGGGAGGATGGGAATGGAGCTTGGCTGTTTGGGCCCATTCCTTTTTATCTCAGAACATTGAATTTTCAGCACATTCTACAGTTATTCTTGATAACTACAAGTGAGAAAGGAGGGAGTACAGGGCTGGTCCAAGGCCACCTGGAGAACTGTCCTGCACTAGGGGTCC
>NW_007726553.1:661281-662957 GCF_000696425.1 Galeopterus variegatus
TTGTGGTTCCTTCACCTCACGTGGCCTGGAGACCACTCTGCTCAATGGAACCTCCTCCATAATGTCTTCCAGGATGACTTCCTGCCCTCTCCTTCTCCGAGGTGTGAGACTTTTCCCTGCTCTGGTCTCCCAAAGTGCAGCTTGTGCAAAGCCTGGAATGATCCTCATCTGGTTATGGCACCTCTTTTCTCCCAGAGAACATCTCATACACTCCCTGTATGCCTGGGATCTGGCACCTGGTAGGACTGTCTGTCCGTGGTTCCTCATCATGGTTCAAGGAGTGACTGATTCTGACTGGCAGGAGGGGAGACAGCAGGGTGGTGCATGGAAAGAGGGTATGTGAACTGAGCCTTGCAGGATGAGGAAAAAACGAGGGAGATTCGCCCCTTTATGCTGCCAGCAGGTTTATCCCGTCCTCGGTAGTCAGCAGCCAACTGTAGAGGGCAGGGCAAGACTCATATTGTCTGCGACTGAGTTTGTGAGTCTATCCCCAGGCTCAGATAAGGTCGGGGGATTAAATTCAGTTTGACATGCATTACTCGAGTACCTACTGGATGCTGTCAGTGAATAAGGCCCAATCTCTGCCCTTAGCAAGCGGGCTTCTAGCTGTTTTGAGGAAATTACTATCAAATTGTTTAAGTCTTTTTTATATACTTGGCTGTATTTTCAAAGGCCCACAACTTTCAAAATTACTCAAGTAAATCGGAGGACTTATATATTGCAATTAGTGAAATTTAGCCAAGAATCCCTTTAAGTGCAAATGAGGTGTCACCAGGGAAAGAGGTAAGAATGGAGAGAGCTCAGAGCAGGCTCCAGGTGATGAAGACCGCCTGTCTCAGATGCCACCATGGTTGCTCTTTGTCTGGTCAGGAGGGAGGGATTGCATGATGGGAAGTGCCTCATTTTCTCCTGGGCTGGGCAGGGCAGGTCCCAGAGGAGGGCAGGTTCCGGAATCAGCAGAGGACAGCCAGAAACAAAGCTGTTTTTAACGGGACCACCGGGACCCTCAGAGCTGGCACCTGGCATGGGAGATGCTGACTCCGGGAACAGGCTCCTGGGTTGAGGGAATGTTCTCTCTAAAGCAGAGTGTGGGAAACCAGGATTTTCTTGAACCATTCTAAGTGGGTCTTGTGTTTGAATTTTTCCCCTCTGCATAGGGGTATGTGAGAGCACTGGTTGGTGATTAGATATGAGGCTGAAATTTATGCCAGGTTAATTAAGGTGCATTTACAGGAAAGTGCGTCACTGCAAGGTGTGCTGTCTCTTCTCCCCTGGGGTCAGGGGTGCGGGGAGGACCTAGGTCCCTGAAGTCCATTTCCAGGGCAATGCTAATCTCCTGGCATCTGCCATCTCCATGGGCATGATGGTGCAGGTCAACCCAAACTTGCACAGTGGTGACTGATGTCAGCACTCACACAGGTAATTCAGGTGAATATGGCCTGTTTTTGTCATTATTGCTGAACTGTCTAGGAGCCAGAGGCCCTGCCAGGTGAGGACACTGTCTTGAAACATCATAGGCATAGGGCTCCCTGCAGTCTCCATCTCTGCACCCTGGATAGAGTGACCCACTCATCTTAGCTGCTCATGGGCCCTCACGGACTCTTCTGGAAGGAGGAAAGGAAGACCAGGTGTGGAGAAGCCAGCACTGGATGGACACTAGGGCCTATGGTTCTACC
>NW_007726554.1:0-8523 GCF_000696425.1 Galeopterus variegatus
AACCCAAGTGGGGTATTTAGTCACCAGTAACAACGTGGACATGGTAGTTACGTAGATGTAATGTCCATAGCTAAATTTGCTCCCATTTTATTCTGTTTAATCTCTCTTTGGTCGGGGGCCGGGTCTAATCTCCAGCCTTCATTTTCACACTAGCATGTAAGATCCCTGCACTCTGTTGCAGTGGGGCTTACAAGGGTCCCAGTCTTTCGGAGGGTGGATTGTCTACCATGAGTGACTCCACGATGGATTCATAGAAGAGGACAGTAGAAGCTGAGCCACTGCTGTTCCACTCGCAGCTTCTCACTGCACAGTGCTCTTTAGCCTCCCCTTTCAAGAACCCTAACCCCTTCATTTTTTTTTCTCCTTTTTGATCTCATAATAGGGTATGATTAATCTTATCCTGTGGTTCATAACACACAGGTATTACTTGTCAATGAATGGTTATTTATTTAAAACTATAGTAGGTAATTTTGAAATACCCACCCCCAACCGTATGCAAGGTAGACCTTGACAATATTTACATTTAGCTGTGTGGCCTGTCTCTCATTCCATCTCCTGCCACTCTGTGCAGGTCCCATTCTAAACACCATCCTGAACTTGGGACATCATCATTCCTTGCCAGTAGGGAGCTGGTAAATGTTTGACAACCAGCTCTCTGGAAGAAAATAAAACAAACCTTGATGTGTTATTTGCCAATTTCTGAGGTGTAAATACTCTTGCTGTGGCCAATTTCCAGCTATCAAAATGATGTCACTGAAATTGGGGTTGGGAAAGACGTGTACAATCGGTTATCATGAGCTGGTAAAAGCCAGCTCCAGCACACAACTGTTCCTTGCTTTTAATACAATTTTATCTAATGTATTTGTAGTACTGAAAATTTTTTCTTGATTTAGTTGTTTTTAGCATTTTGAAAAGCATATCATGCTTGACATAATTGTATCAGGCTTAGTTTTTGCATTTGAGATCATCTGGCTAAGATTCACCCATAACATTGCTCATCACTGTAGTTCATTCATTTTGAACGATGTTTATAGGTTGTCGTCATATAAATACACCACAGTTTATCCATTTACTCTCTTGTTAATGCATATGTGGCTTGGTTCCATGTTTTGCTATTGTGAATAGTGCTGTTAAGAACATTTTTTTATTTATGTCTCCTGATATGCATATATAAGAGCTTCTCCTATTGTAAACCTAGGAGTGGAATTGCCTGGTGGTGGGATATAGGAATGTTCGAGTACATGAGATAATGCTGAACTGTTTCCAAATATTTGTATTACTTATGCTCCCACCAGTAATTTATAAGTGATCCTGTGGGTCTATAACCTCTCTAACATTTCCCATTTCTAAACTTTTTATATTTTGCCAATCAAATGGGTATAAAATTATGTATCTTTGAGTCTTGATTTACATTTTCTTGACCGCAAGTCAAGTGAAATATCTCTTCACATGTTTATTGCCCCACATATTTCTTCCTTTAAATGTATGTTGATATCTTTGGCTCATTTTCTACTGGGTCATACAGGTTTGTGGTCAGTATAACTTTTTGGTTCCTGAAAGGTCTACCCTCACTGCTCCACTTAATGTCTTCTAGCTCCTGACAGAACATTCTAGTTCTGTAGACAAGCCATGTTGTCTAAGTCTTCCCTAGAGGCCCCCTCTGCTGTCTCTTCCCTTGACGCCTTCCCCGACAGTCAGTGCACCAGCACCTTCTCTGTGGAGGTTTTTGCCACACGCTGTAGCTAGGAGTAGAGGGGGCTCTCTTTCCTCGGTATCCAGTCTAACGATGTTCATTCATCAATCAAAACACTGCATAGCCCATCACTGAGTTTTTTCTTGAGTAACTCTCTCTGCTTGGCTGCCTCACAGATCTCCTTACCTTGAGGGCCCAGCATGGTGACAAGACAGTGCTGAATAGTCTTGAAGAGCCAAACACCAAAGTTTATCATAGAAAACACACAGTGATTTATAGAATTGTCTTCAGATCTACATGTAGAATTATGTGTAGATTTATACAAGAACACATGACTAACATGTGGCAGAGTCTGGACAAAAATCTAGGTCTTATCATTTTCAGGGACCTTTCCATGCCAGCTGGCCACTTTATAGGCCCAGCTCTATTCCCATTTTGCCAGATCTCAGACACAGTACCTTCTGCACACTCCACACACAGATTCTCTTCCTCTCCCTCCACACACACACTCCCAGATGTCTCAGTCAGAGAAGCTGTGGTTTCCTGTTCTCCAGGCGCTCCCAGGCTCTGACAGATGGGGAGGGGCAGGCTGCTGCAGAGTTGCTTGCATGGTCTCTGATCCCTGCCCAGCGCTGTGTGCTATGTCTCTGGCACCGTGGAAGTAGGAGCTGCTGTCTTCAGGATGTGCACTCGTCACCACCAGAGCTGAAAAGGTCAGGTTTGGACGGCTGATGGGAAACTTGGTCTTGTTAAAACCCTGCCCGTAGGTGATGCTGGAGCCCTCATTAGAAACCACCATCAGTATGAAGCTCTGTTTCGGGAACTGACGATACCAGAACATAGTTGGGCCTGAAAGTCCATGGAATGACACTCGATCTTTGCAGGTGTTCCACTCTTACAGATAGCCCTGCTTGGATGCTGAGAAATGAGAGCACCGAGCCCAGAGCCTGCTGAAACAGAGGTCAGAGAGATGAAAGAGGACCCCAGGCAGAAAACTCATCCTGGCTCCCTCATCTTTCCCCCGGCTCCTGGAGCATCCTGATTGTTTTGTGCAGTCTTCCTGTCAGTCTCCCTCCGGGCATAATCCCCCCCTCCCCTGCCTGGTGACTGTCACCCTACCCTCCACACTTCCTGAGAGCAAGGACGCTCCCTCTCACTTTGATGGGCATGAACAATCCACAATGCCCGGACACCCCTTCATGCACACCAACACACGCACTCTCCCACCCGGGCCCCAGCTATAGCAAGGCTCCTACTGGACCCCAGAAGCAGCAGAAGCATCAGCATCTTCTGTGTTGGCCTCACACCACCTTCTCTGAGGGGAGGGGTGACCATGCTCTCCATTCTTCCTCTCCCCTCCCCTGGGAGGGTGGATGACATCACACAATTCTAAGGTTGCTCTTCTTCCCAGTGGTGATCTTTGCCAATGATGCAAGATAACAGCACGTCCACCTCCAGGTCAGAGCCATGCGCTGCTTAACGAGAACTTGGAGCTTCCCAATTCAGTTTCCAAACTAACAGAAGATTCATGGAGACCACAGAGCATTAAAATAACTTCAGTGAGTTTCTTATAAGGAAAGGAGTGTATGTTTAGGTAGTGAGTGGCATTAGAGTCAGTTATTTGCTTGTGTGCTATATCTGCAATCACACCAAGAAAATTCATGGCTGTTATTCACCAGACCTACAGGTTGACACTTGCATATGTGTCTACAATGTCCATCGTTCAACACTTCTTCATAATCATGATGAAGACACTTCCTCATCTTCTAAATGAGGCATTAACCTCATGGCTACCTCATGACAATTCCCATTATGTATTAATGGACCTAATTCTAAAAATATTTATTGATTTAGCCTGTTTGTAATCACTGTGGAGGTTATAAAGATAATTTATTTACAGTTATTTTATGTAATGGAGGTCATACTATGTATTGACTAATGGTAATATGTTCTAGGAGGCTTAAGGAATTCTTTCTGCTTTGACCATGCCAGATAGTTGTTTTAATGGATCTTGGGAATGTATAGCAATTTCAAAGAGCTGAGAAGTTCTTTTCCAAAGCACTGTACTTTCATTTTTTTAACAGCTTCCTGGTTGTGCTTTCACTTACTATTTAGTTCTATTTCTCTGGAGTGGGAGCTAAAAAAGGTGGGACTAAGACATGACCCATCAAATTACATATCTTTCTACTATAACAAAATAGTTTTTATCATAATAAGTATAATTCTTGCAATGCCTTAATATTGATGTATTTATTGAAGAGCATCTGCATGCTCCTGTGGCTGCATTTTTTTTCCAGTTGTGTAGGACCTCTTTAGATTGGGGCCACCTCACATGGTAACTATACATTTTCTGCAAAGATTAGGTAAGACGACTTGCTATATGTATCCCCTGGCCCAACATTATGATATGTCTGTGAGGAAGTGATTGGAGAAGCCCCCCGGATCAGAAGAAAATCTTCCAATTTCTCTTGAGAAATACTAGCTGGCAGTTATATTCCTGTGGTGTTTTATTGCTGTGTTGACCTAGCTAAGCAGGAAATATGTTTCTGAGAACCTCCTTCCTGGTATGGTTCTGGATTAGAGTTGATCTCAGGGGGAGAAATGCATAAGGTTTGTAAGGGGAAGTAAAGTGGCTGCCGTGTGTTCTGACGTCATCACTGGTCTGAGTAGTGGGGAATAGGATCAAAAGTACCAGTGGGTTCCAATTGGGGCTGACTTTTCCCTGGCTCACATCCAGCTCTCCATACTGACTGCCAGCGCTGCTGACCGAGAGGGACCTCAGGCCCGGCCCACCACGAGACACTTTCCTAAGAACTCTTAGGGCAATTGGCACCAGTCCCCTTCATGTTCCATGTAGTACATTGATGTACCTAACAATGCAAGATCCAGTTCATTTGCCTTTGGCAGAGCTAGTTAGAATTTTTTTCCTGATCCTTTTGGACCTTGACTTACCCAGTTTCTCCCCAATTTGTGTCAGGCCTAATTCCTATAATACTTTTTTTTCATTCCTTAATGCTCATGGTGTTTTTTCTTCCTTGATTGTACCCTAACTGACATAGTGTCTTCTGTCATGACTGACACTTCCATATGCATTATGGATTAGCCATAGCTCAAACCATACATTTTGTCAATAGACAATACATGTTATTATTCCTCATTTTCTAAGCATATTGCAATGTCGCCTCCATTTCTTTGATCCATGTGACCAGATTCTTGGTGTCTGGAGATTTTAGTATCTATGAGGGGTGTTGGGAAAAGAGACAAAGTTAGAGTCAGAGCCCGACGGTCACAGAACTGTGGCATAAAGAAAGCCTTGCTTTTGGGGTCTGATAGCCCATGATAGGGTTCTGCATCTTTGCCTAGGATTTGTCTGATAGCAGGAATCAAAGGCCATGCCACAAAGAAGCATGTTTAACAGCACAAAGACAGAACATATGGATCCTCTTTCTGCTCTGAGTTGGTATATACTCAATATTCATGCAAAAAAAATGATGAATAGAGATGTTGGTGAATGTAAAAGAGGTAGGCGACTCTATTAAATATTGTTAAAACAAACAATAATACTTCTAGTTATTATAGTTAGATCTAACATTCTGACTATCCATAATATTGGAAACCAGAAAGGGAACAATCAGTTCTAATTGTTCTAAAGTCCGTGCCTGCCTTTAGGAGAAGGATAAAGATAGGACTAACACTGGATTTTGTTAATGTAATGTAATTATATGATGAAATTTTATAGTTAACCATCAAAGAAACAGAAATAGATTGTATGTTTCTGGAAGGCAAAATAATAAAATGAGAAAAAAAAAATCAATCCAAAGAAGGCCATAAATGAGAGAAGAAAAAAACCACACTGTGGGAAAAATAAATGTACAAAAATGAACAAGATAAATCAGTTAAAATACATTAGCCATTGCATACTACAGAAAACTATACGGTAATATATTACAAAACACAGACTGAATGTTCTTGTTGTATAAATTATGAGACTGAAAAAATTGCCAAAACAGCATGGTATTGGTATAATAACAGAGACTCTGATCAATGGAATAGAATAGAGCACCCTGAAATCAACCCACGCACTTACTGCCATTTGATCTTCGACAAAGGCATTAAGTCTATTCACTGGGGTCGGGACTCCCTCTTCAGCAAAGGGTGCTGGGATAACTGGTTATCCATTTGCAGGAGATTGAAACTAGACCCACATCTCTCACCATTTACTAAAATCAACTCAAAATGGATTAAGGATTTAAATATACACCCTGAAACAATAAAACTTATTAAAGAAAATATAGGAGAAACCCTTCAGCAAATAGGGCTGGGCACAGACTTCATGAATATGACCCCAAAAGCATGGGCAACCAAAGGAAAAATAAACAAATGGGACTATATCAAACTGAAAAGTTTCTGCACAGCAAAAGAAACAATTAACAGAGCTAAAAGACAGCCAACAGAGTGGGAGAAAATATTTGCAAAATACATATCTGACAAAGGACTAATATCCAGAATATATAAGGAACTCAAACAACTTTACAAGGAAAAAACAAGCAACCCAATTAAAAAATGGGCAAAAGAGCTAAGTAAGCATTTCTCTAAAGAAGATATGCAAATGGCCAACAGTCATATGAAAAAATGCTCAACATCACTCAGCATCCGGGAAATGCAAATCAAAACCACACTGAGATACCATCTCACCCCAGTTAGGATGGCTAAAATCCAAAAGACGCTGAAAGATAAATGCTGGTGTGGTTGCGGAGAAAAAGGAACTCTCTTACATTGTTGGTGGGAATGCATAATGGTGCAACCCCTATGGAAAATGGTTTGGAGGTTCCTCAAACAGTTGCAGATAGATCTACCATATGACCCAGCTATCTCACTGCTGGGAATATATCCAAAGGAATGGAAATCATCAAGTCGAAGGTATACTTGTTTCCCAATGTTCATTGCAGCACTCTTCACAATAGCCAAGAGCTGGAATCAGCCCAAATGTCCATCATTGGATGAGTGGATACGGAAAATATGGTATATGTACACAATGGAATACTACTCAGCTATAAAAACGAATGAAATACTGCCATTTGCAACAACATGGATGGACCTTGAAAGAATAATATTAAGTGAAACGAGTCAGGCAGTGAAAAAGAAATACCACATGTTTTCACTTATTGGAGGGAGCTAAAGCTCTTACAACAAGAAAATGGAGGGGACACATCTGGGTGGGAGGGGGGCGAGGGAAGAGGGAGGGAGGTTTTGGTGATGGGACACAATAACTAACTACATTGTATATTGACAAAATAAAAATAAAAAAAAAAAGAAAAAGAAACACTAGAGAAATACTATATTTTTGGAAAAAGAAGAGCTTTATTGATGTCATCCCAAAAGGACCTTGTTTATTTACTTATTATTTAAACAACTAACATTTATTTCTCCAGCTCTGGAAGCTGGAAGTCCAAGATCAAGGTGCCAGCACATTTGGTCTCTGGCAAGGACCCTCCACCTGTTTTGGAGATGGCTGCCTTCTTCCTGTGTCCTCAGATGGTGGAGAGACAGAGAGGGCTATTGTCTCTTCCTTTTCTTACAAGAACACCAATTTCATCATGAGGCCTCCAGCCTCAGGACCTCATGTAAATCTAATTACCCCCCAAAGGCCCCACCTCCAAATATTATCATATTGGAAATTAGAGTTATAGCATAGGAATTTTGGGAGGACACAAACTTTCAGTCCATAACACCACCTAACAAAAAATTGGGAGGTGGACAGTCCCAGGACTTGTGTAGCAACTCAACAACATTATCAATATTTTTGTCTTTTTGCTCTGACATCATCAGTACAACATTGATGTCTCCCTCAGGGTTCTGGGATGGCTGCCACAGCACCAAGCATCCTACCCTAACTCTAGAATCTCAAGCAAAAGATTGATGGTGCCTTTTTCTATGTTCACCTCTCCAAAAATAACTCTAATGCAAAAAGAGCTGCAGGAAAAAAATAAGGTTACTAAATAATGACAAAAGATTCAAATTGTCATAGTATAATATCTAGTCTTAAAGGATGCCACCCCAAAGAAACACACCTTCCAGTGTTCACATTCCTGTGAGAGCCCTCCTTTTGAATCTGAGCTGGCCAGAATGCAGTGGAAATGATGGTGCATATTTTCCAGGCTGGGTCATCACTAGCCTGTGATTCCTATCTGGGTCTGTTGAACACTAACTCTTAGGGAAGTCAGCTACCATGTAAATTTTTCAACTACTTGTGGGCCACCATGCTGTGAGAAAATTCACCTGATCGCATTGAAGAGCTGTGTAGAGACAGAGATACATGCCTGGCTGGTCCACATCTGTTCCAGCATCCCAGGTGAGGTCCTAGACAAGCGCATAGAGAACCATCTTGGATGTTCAGCCCAGCCGAGCCTTCAGGTATCTCCAGCCTTAGTGACTACCTGAGTACATGAGAGGACCCAAGTGAGAACTGCACACTTGAACCCATTCAACCCACAGAAACATGAGACATAGTAATAAATTGTTATTTTAAATCACTAAGTTTGGGGGTAGTTTGTTACAGAGAAATAGATAATTGGTATATGGTTGTGATTATATTCTAAGCTTTCTAAGTGAGGTACAAAATGCATATAATAGATTACACAAATTTTAAGTGTTCAGCCCATTGGATTTTGCAAATGAATACACTTATATAACCACCACCCAGGTCAAGGTACAGAACATTTTCAGAATTCCAGAAGACTCCCACATGCCTCTCTCAGAGTAAATAAACAATGACCCCAAATGTAATTATTATTTTGACTTCATGCAACATGTATTCTTTTGTATCTAGC
>NW_007726554.1:10033-11016 GCF_000696425.1 Galeopterus variegatus
CGCACCGGCCAGTCCTATATAGGATCCGAACCCGTGGCGGGAGCGTCGCTGTGCTCCCAGCACCACACTCTCCCTAGTGCGCCATGGGCTCGGCCCCTCTCAAAGCTTTCTAAGGAAACATTTAGTGATATTTTATGTTTTTCAAGTTTCCTGTCTTTTACTTCAGATGATATCTCTCTTTCAGCATGGTTGTGGGAATGGAGGTTATGAGGACATTCACAGCTACAGAGCTCTTTTCAGTATTGGGATTACTCTGAAAAAGCAAAATTTTACAGTGGAAGTTTTGAAGTCTATTTACATCCATATACTTTGCTTTAAAAATCCATCACCTGAAAGGAGGGAATTTGTGTCCTCCTGGATTTTTCTATGCATATATTCAATGATGGTCCACTAGAACCAGAAACTAAACTTTGTCCAATAACTTTATTCCATTCATTTTTCCAAATGTTCTCCTATTGCCATATTCTGACAGGGGAGGGGTTATTGACCACCCTTTTCCCTGTTATTATCTCATCACTCTCTCCTTTCATAGTTTCGCGTGCCTGTCTCACTCCTCTGGTGCTTGCCCATCTGGTGAAGTCCTGCTCCTTCAAGTTTCATCTCAAAATTTCCCTTCTCTTTGAAGCCCTTCCTAATGTCACCAGACAGAACTGGCCATGTCATCCCTATACTCCATGAATGCCCCTAATTAAAGCACACATCCTATAATATTGTGATGACAGTTTCTGTCTTCTACATATCCCTCTCCCCACTAGGCTATTATTATTTTTCTGAAGGAAGGGACAATTTTCTGCTCATTTCTATTTTCTAGTGTTCAGTAAAATAGAAAAAAGTTTGGGGCTGTAAATTAACCTCTCTCTTCTCCCTTTTCTCTGACTCTGTCTCTTTCTCTGTGTCCCTCTGTCTCTGTTTCTCTCTATATACATATCTATCTATCTATCTATCTATCTATCTATCTATCTATCTATCTATCTATCTATATC
>NW_007726554.1:11550-14866 GCF_000696425.1 Galeopterus variegatus
CCCTATACTCCATGAATGCCCCTAATTAAAGCACACATCCTATAATATTGTGATGACAGTTTCTGTCTTCTACATATCCCTCTCCCCACTAGGCTATTATTATTTTTCTGAAGGAAGGGACAATTTTCTGCTCATTTCTATTTTCTAGTGTTCAGTAAAATAGAAAAAAGTTTGGGGCTGTAAATTAACCTCTCTCTTCTCCCTTTTCTCTGACTCTGTCTCTTTCTCTGTGTCCCTCTGTCTCTGTTTCTCTCTATATACATATCTATCTATCTATCTATGTATCTATCTATGTATCTATCTATCTATCTATATTATATGTTATAAAATTTTTTAAAACCAACTTAGTGAAAAAGTTTCATGCCGTCCCACAACGTATACAATGGCAGCAGCTGCTCTGGGTGTCTGGCAGAGGTGGAGGAAAAGGGCGGTGCAGGGGACTGAGTTCAGAGAGCCCTGCCACCTGGCATGGGAAGGAGGGCTTGGGACACATTTATGCACAGAGAGGAGCAGCTGCACTTCACTGTGTCTAAACTACTGGCACAGAGATAGAGAGCTGTCTGGTTCTTTCGGGCTGATGTCACAGTGAGAGGAAAGAACGCCTTCTCCTCCTGAGAGGCACCGTAGCCTTCGGCTATGTCTCCTTTCTGAACGTCCATCACAGTCTGTGAGTAGTAGATCAGTCTCAACCCCTGCCCTGGGTCCTGTCGGTACCAGTACATGACGTCGTAATTCAAGTTCTGTTCACATTTTAAGGTCACACTCTGTCCTTCCCTTCTGGACAGGTATTTTGGGGTCTGAGTGACTCCACCATCTATGATTCCTGGGGAAGAAAGAGGAAGATGCTGGAAACACATCCCAGGATGGTGCCTGATGCTGCTCTTACTGGGGAAAGGCATAGATCTGGCACATTCGGGACGACTTTGCTCCTTGAACCCAGGACTCACCTGCTCCAAGGAGACAAAGGGCCACACAGCAGAGTACCTGGTTGCTCATAGTGAGAAGGCGGTCTCCTTGTAGCTCCACACACTTGCTGGAAGAGAAATGAGAAAAGAAGCTCAGCTCTGGGACTCCCCCTGGCTGAATGTGTGGAATTTGTCAAAGACTAGAATGAACAGTTGGAAGGATCCTGGAGACATTTAAGATGGGGGCCCTTGATTTTGCAGATGAAGAGACAGCCCAGAGAACTGAGTCACCTGTGCCTCCTGGAACCCTGCATGGGATGAGGGGGCTGGCACCCCAGAAATCCGGGCCAGGGCCTCACTGTGACTGGCCCGTTGGTTTTCACCTCTCCAGTGACCACAGTGTTTTGATTACTAAGGGCGCACTGTAGCCACTCTGGTCAGACAAGAATTCCAAATTCATTTTTGACACGATCAAGTCTCTCGGGGAAAGAGTGATTCCTGGGGTCTGTCCAGAGGTCCCTGTGGCCGCTGTGAAAACACGCCGCTCAGCTCTCCTGCTGCACAGAGCATGGCCATAGCTGTTCTAGATCCATCATGCTCTCACCCCACAACCTCACTTCCTTCTGACTGCCTTGTCTCTGGCTGCTTTTACAACTTTATGTCATTTCCACTCTCTTACTTGTTTCCCTGTCTTTCTTCAATGCCATCGTTAAATTTTTATTTGAGTCTACTGTTCCTTGGGCATCTTGTAATTTATTCTTCATTTTGTGATAATTTTGTCTCTTTCTTTCATTTCTTTCCTGAGTTCAACTTTTTTATTTTTTATTTTTTTCTTTTGCAGGACTCTAAGTTTTTGCCATTTCTATTCTTAGTTTTTGAACTTCTGGTTATAAGTGGCTTCTCATATCCTCAACTGCTTACTTGAGAGTATTTAATTCTGTTTGCAGTGTAGACTTACATCTTCTGACTCATGATTGTTTCATGGGGGGTGATGGAATCGGGTTTTCCTCTATTCTATGGATTTTACTTTTCTCTTGTTCATTTTTATGTTATTGGGGAGTTTTACAAAATTATTGTTATCTTTTTCTTTTTCCATCATTCTAGCAAAGTCCACATACCTTCGTAAGCTTTGTTCATTTTCGTGCTGGGCATGACTGTGAGCCCTCCTGATGTGTGATTCTCTTTGGTTTTGCAGGACTCAAAGTTTTTCACTTTTTCCTCTTTTTCTCTTCACTACCCAATTGCCACAGAACCTTCTTCCTCCCTCTTTGCCTTTTTTCTTCCTCAGAAGCAGCACCTTTGCAAGACTGTTCCTTTACATCATGCGTCTGGTGCCTTAAGTGGCTTGCACTGTGGAATCCCCCTACCCTGCAGTCCTGCAGTCTGACCAAGGGCCTGGTCTTTTTCTGTTCGTCTCCTCAGCTCTCCTTCAGGCCCCCGCCCCAGCCAGCCAGCATCCCTCTTCTGTCTTCTTGGCAGATTTTTCTGAGTTTTTCTTCTCCCGGATGGGATGAGGGAGGAGCAGGAGTGCATAAAATAATTTCAGAAAATCACATGGCAGAAAATGCAACGGAGCAACTGGGTTTATACTCCATGCTGGTGAGGCTGGACTTAACTTGTTACACGTGTACTTGAAATGACTTTGCATTTATCTGCCTTTTGATTCTTTGAAATTATTTCATCAAAACAAATGATTATATACTCTTCTCTGTAAGTGCCCAATAGTTGTTGAGTGATATGAATTAAAAAAAAAAAAAAGCACTGAGATAACAAAAAGTTGAGGTGACATTCTTCTAATGAACAGTATTGGTGCACCAGACCTTTCTCCTAAATTGCAGATAGATTTATCCAACTCAATTTCCATTGTCTCTCAGATATTCTATACTTTTATAGCAGGAGTTCTTAATCCTGGCACCAATACAAACCTAAACAGGCACTAGGCAAGGAACAAAACAAGGATTATACCAGAAAGAACACATAACCCTTTGAGCCAGACAAGCCTGGTTTTAAATCCTGTATGTCTGTCACTTACTAGTTGTTTCTTTTTTTTTTTTTTCTGTCTCTTTTTCTTTCTTTCATTTGTTCTATTTTTTCCTTTTTTTTTTTTTTTTGTTTGAGAAAGAAAAATTTAATCCTGGAACCATATATTCTCAGGGTGAAAAGGAAGAAAACACTTTCTTTGCATTGTCTTGGGTATTAAATAAAATTACAAATACAAAGCATGAAACACAGAACTTGCTGTACAGTATGGAAAAAAAGAAAAAAGAACTATGTTTGTCAAAAGGTGTTTAACCTGACCAATTATGTTCAGTTTTTTAAAATCTTCACATTTTTCAAATGACAGAGTTGTAGTTCTTGAGCATGGGCTGAGATATTCCATTCTATTTCCACAATGCTCCCCTATTTTTATC
>NW_007726554.1:15124-22218 GCF_000696425.1 Galeopterus variegatus
GATGAGCTGGCACAGAAGTACACTGCCGAGTCACTTGGCTCTACCAGCTGGATCTTTAGGACGTTAGGTCCCTCTTTGGGAAATTCAGCAGAAAACCGTTTTGCTGGCATTCCTGAATCATCTATGGTTTTTTCTTTCTGGAGGTAAATCATGAAGTTTAGACCTTCCTCCATGAGCTGCCGATACCAGTAAACTTGACTATGTCCTTCCCCTGGGCTGCATCTCAGTGTTGCCTCCTGTCCTCTCCTCCTGACCAGGTGTCTTGGGTTCTGGGTGACACCAGCATTTGCAAGACCTCAGAGGAGAAAAGATTGCATGAGACTGAGTGCTAATAACAGAACAATGAACACTTTACAGTGGAGCAGTTCAACATGAGGTCAAAACACTTGGAAGTCTTCTGCATTCATTTAAAAACTCATATGATCTTTGCTTTTTAATCCATAATGTATTTATTTGTTTTTATATAAGGTTCTGGGTGACACCAGCATTTGCAAGACCTCAGAGGAGAAAAGATTGCATGAGACTGAGTGGTAATAACAGAACAATGAACACTTTACAGTGGAACAGTCCAACGTGAGGTCAAATAACTTGGAAGTCTTCTGCATTCATTTAAAAACTCACATGAATTTTGCTTTTTACTCCATAATGTATTTATTTGTTTTTATATAAGTTTCAATACCTTTCAGAAAATCTTTGGTCAACATACAGATACAGGGTATATTTGAGACACAGTTGTAGAGCCAGAGACAAAGCCCAGTGATGCAGATCCATTAGCTCAGAACTCACCTGCCCCCAGGAGACAGGTGACTGCCCAGCAGAAGAGTCTGGTGCCCATGAGAGCTGGAAATGAAGGCAAACCATAGGCAAGGCCAGGAAGGGCGTTTACTGCAGCAGGCCAGGGAGCTAGACCTCACAGCTGCTTTCTACAAGGCGGAGTCTTCCTGTGAGGTCACTATTTCCATTGGGTCCTGTTCTTTCTAGAACTAATGTTGTATGTCAGTTGAATGGTAGAGCTTTTGTTCTTAACTATGCACACCACCAGGCTCAGTGTGTTTGGGGGCGATAGCGTTGTATAGGGAGTATTTTGAGATAAGCACCTCTGTTATTGGTCCTTCCTAGTTTCTGAAACATATCTGAACATTAATTTTTACCACATCCCTCTTCACTTTTTTTTTTTAATCTTTTGTTCCTTTATTTTCTTTTCATTCCCTCATATCATCTTTCCATTTTCTGGCTGTTGTTGAATAGGAGTATTGACCAGAGGTGATAACCAGATACACATATTAAGAGACAGGAAAGTGGAGATGAACATTGCTGGGGGAAAAATTGAAGAACGGAAATTATTTGACACTTTCTCAGTTTTCTTCTTTTATCTACCACCTCAACTAAGCAATTGTTTCAAGCATTTTGAGGGAACTTTATTTTAAGTTTCATAATTCACTTTTACCATCTTTCATTATTCCACTTGAATATTTAATAGAAGTAATTCAAAGAAAAACATAAGGAAAAGTATAAATTCCTCCTCTGGCTTTGTGTCTCCTGATTCTATGCATCTAGTTGTATTATTCTCGTAATCATGAATGGGATGCCCGTGTTTAAGAGATCTTCCTTCCTTCCATTTTTCTGTCCTTCTTTCTCACACTGTAGCACTGAATAAAAATGGTATAAAGGTCAACTTTGTTTCAAGCATAGTGAAAGAAAGATACAAAGAACAAGGCACAATCCCACCCCATAAGAGTCTATAGGCTTCTTGGAGAAGGTAGATGTGTAACTATGCATCTAGGACTCTTCACACTTTGACTAATAAATAAGATCATGTGCTATGGGTCACTTGCATCCCCCAAAAGTTCATGTATTGGAAACTTGATCTTAATTGTAACAGTTTTAAGAGGGTGGAAAATCCAATTATGGTGTTCAAAAGGTGGGGCCTCTGAGAGGTGATTGGATCTTGAGGACCAGGCCATCATGAATGGATTAATCCACTCATGGACTAATGGGTTGGTGGTTTAATGGGTGGTCATGGGCGTGATTCTGATGGCTTTGTAAGGAGAGCAAGCCAGAAGGTGAGGTCTCTTTCTCTTCTCTTGCTTGCCATGTGATACCCTGGTCACTACAGAACTCTGTAGAGAGTTCCCACCAAGAAAAAGTCCCTAACCAGAGGTGTTCCTTGGACCTTGGACTTCCCAGCCTCCAAAACTATAAGAAATAACTTCTGTTTTTTTATAAATTACATAGTTTCGGGTATCTGTTATAAGCAACAGAAATAGACTAATATATCACATTAATTCATGGTGTCCAAATAATAATAGCTCAAGGCTTTGTCTTATTCATAGCAGAGGTGTAGGGCCTCTCTAAAAGGGTTCTCATTAATTTGGGCAGTATTCAGTGTGCTTTCCCACATTCACTCCAATGAAAATGCAGCTGAAATCACCACTGGAATCAGCCCAATCCTTCTCCCGAAAATATTCCAACTTGTCCACCAAAGCCATTGGTGAAAATGAACCTCCATGCTTAGCCCACAGGGACTTTTCCTGGAGTCTTTTTCAGGCTATTGGGGGTAGTGTTGGAGTTTGTACAGAAGGGAGGGGATGTATGGTCTCCTCATTGCCTCTGAGGTGTCCTTTGTTACTTAGGGCTCAAAATAACTCTTCTTGTGGGCAGAGTCTCACCAAGCAGTTTGTAAGCAGTGTCATTAGCTGCTGGTTACCAGTCTTCCATCTCTAAGGGCTCAAACCTAATCTGAGGTAAAAGGAACAGATGCCTTACCAGTCACGCTTACACTTCCTGTTCACTGCTGCATGTTACAAACCAAATCTTCTCCTTCCATACTTACCTATCAGTGAAACATCGTGGTGAGTATCAATAGATGCAAACAGTAGATTGTGTTTTGGAATGGGAGGAGTTAAAAACCAGTGATAGTAGGGATGGTGGCCACAACAAGGTCCCAACTCAGTAGCTTGAAAGGTTGTGGGACAGTTGCCATAATATATGTAATTGCCTTTGGCACTTGGAACCTACCTGGCCAAACCTCCACTTTCAGATCTCCAAACTTGCCTCTTTAACAAAAACGCAGGTACCTTCACTCCACCATGAGCACCCAAAAGGCCAGTGATTCTTTCCGGTGGCTAAAGCCTCGGAATATAGCCCTCGCTTTTCTTCCTCATTCCCTCTTTTTTAAAGGTCTGGAAGCATGTCCCCACCTTCAACTGAGAGAGAACTTCTGAAGAGGAAACTAATTGGCTAAACTAAAGACAGGTGGGTAATAAGTTAAAATTGTGAAATATTGAGTTTAGTTTAAAAGATAAGCAGAGTATAAAATATCATTTAATTTCACTTATCTGTCTCCAAACAAGTAAGTTTTTGGCTTAGGCACTTTGCCAAACACTTTTGGGTTTTGTTTCCATGGTCATTCTTTCAAAAGACAGCTTTACTGAGGTGAAATGGGCATAAAAACAAATTGCGCATATCAAGGTTGTGAACATATTTATCTCTTCCAAGTTTCTTTGCATCATGTTCTAATCCTTTCCTTCCACCCCTTCCCACCTCTCCCTGTCCCTAGACAATTACTGATCTGCTTTCTGTTAATAAGATTTGCTTTTATTTTCTACATTTTCATGTAAATGGAATAATATGGTGTCTTAGCTTGGGCTGCCATAATAAAATACCATAAGCTGGCTGGCTTAAGCCACAGAAATTTCTTTTCTCACTGTTCTGGAGGCTGGGCGTTCGAGATCAGGATGCCAGCATGGGCAGGTGTGGTGAGAGCTTTCTTCCTGTCTTGCAGATAGTGACTTCCTATTGTGTTCTCACATGGAAGAGAGAGAGAGGAAGCTATCTGTGTCTCTCCTTATAAGGGCTCTAATTCCATTGATGAGGGCCCCACTCTGATGGCCTCAACTAAACCTAATTATCTCCCCCATCTCCAAATACCATCACATTGGGGTTTAGGGCTTCAACATATGAATTTGGGGGGGTGGCGCAGTTCAGTTCATAGCTTACATAGTACACATGTACCACTTTTTGTCTACCTTCTTCCATCACTGTAATTATTTTGAGATTCATTTATATTATGTGCACCAATAACTAGGTAATTTTTTAAGCCACATGAAGAATGCATTTAGTAAGTCTGTAAAACATTTCATGTTTTTAGAAGATTGGCAAATTCATCAATAAGACTGATACACAATACAAATTAAATAACACATATTTCTACTCATAAGGCTAACTTTGAAAATATATACTTTTTTCTGACATTGGAGCTAGAATATTTGAATCTTTTTAGGTTGAAGTGCCAGATCTTTTTTTTTTAATTATGTATAATTTAAATACCATAAAATTCAGTGATTTTTAGTATATTCACAAAGCTGTGCAACCATCACCACTATCTAATTACAGAACATTTTCATCACTCCCAAAAGAAATCCTGCATCATTAGAATTCACTCCACATTCATAGCTCCTGACAAACATTAATCTGTTTTCTGTCTCTAAGGATTTACTTATTCTGAACATTTTATATAAATGGAATCATATAATATGTGCCCTTTTGTGTCTGTCTTCAATCATTAGCATATTTTTCCAAGATTCATGCATGGTGTAGCACATATCAGTGCTTCGTACTTTTTTATGACTGATTCCATTTTATGGATATGCTATATTTTATTAATACACTCATCACTTGATAAACATTGTTACTTTTTGGCTAATATGAATAATGCTATTCTGAGCATGTATATAAAACTCATTGTGTGGACACATGTTTTTAATTGTCTTGGGTGTTTACCTAAAAGTGGACTGGCTGATTCTGTGTTTAATTTTTGAGTAATTGCTGTACTGTTTTACATAAAGTCTGCACCATTTTACATTCCCACCAGCAATGCATGAGGTTCCTAATTCCTCCACATCTGTGCCTACACTTGTTATTGTCTGTGTTTTTTGGTGGCTGGCCGCTGTTTTACATAAAGTCTGCACCATTTTACATTCCCACCAGCAATGCATGAGGTTCCTAATTTCTCCACATCTGTGCCTACACTTGTTATTGTCTGTGTTTTTTGGTGGCTGGCCGGTATGGGGATCCAAAGTCTTGTCCTTGAAGTTATAACACTGTGCTCCAACCAACTGAGCTAACCAGCCAGCCCATATTTTTTTTATTATAGCCTAGTAAGTGCAAAGTGGTATCTCATTGTGATTTTAATTTGCATTTCCCTAATAACTCATGATGCTGAGAATCCTTTCATGAACTTATTAACCATTTTTAGATCTTCTTTTAGACATATTTATTTAGATTCTTTCCCATTTTTAAACTGGGTCATTTGTCCTTTTATTATTGAATTGCAAAGTTTCTTTATATATTCTGGATACAAGTCCCTGCTATGATTTGCAAATATGTATATATCATTTTGGTGTTGTTTTCATCTTTCTTAAAAGTATCCTTTGGAAGCACAAACTTTTTAAAACTTAATGAAATTCAATTTATCTACTTTTATCATTGGTGGCCTATGTTTTGGGTTTCATATTTAAGAAACTATTGCCTACTCTGCAGGACAAGTCTCTGGATAGCCCTGGTGACCCAGCTCTCCCACTTTCTCATTTGTAGTTCTCAAGAATTTTAGATTTAGCTCCTCAAAAGTATCCCAGGGTTTAAAACCCAGGAGAGGAGTGTGCTGAGTCCCTCCATTGCAGTGCAACAGGAGGCATGTGCAGACAAGATTCCATAACCTTGGGGAGCTTCCCTGAGCCTTGGAGGACCAGCTCACCGTGAGTCCTAGGCTTCTACTGTCTCTTGATAACGTATCTATGAGTAATAACATTAGTTTACTTAACTCGTATGACTGTTCTCTCATACCAGACTCATGCAAGTGGTAGAAATTGCAGCCCAAAAAGCAATGGGCTGACATGGTCAGACTTGTATTCCAGGTTGTTGGCATAGTGATAATTATTGCTATCCTCCATGCATCTGGAGTTCTCCCCTGGCATTACAAACCAGTGCACAGTGAATTTGCTTCACATACACCAAGATCACAAAAATGTATACCTATACGTTCTTCTAAAAGTTTTATAGTTTTAGCTCATACATTTAGATCTTTCATCCTTTTGAATTAATTTTTATGTATGGTATGAGGTAGGGGTCCAACTTCACTCTATTGCACATGAATACCCAGTTTTCCCAGCACCATTTGTTAAAAAGACTATATTTTCCCCATTGAATGGTCTTGGCACTCTTGTCTAAAATCAATTGCCCATAAACTTATGGGTTTATTTGAGGGGTCTCAATTCAATTCCATTAATCTATGTGTCTATCCTATTCCAGTGCAATACTGTCTTGGTTACTGTAGCTTTGTAATAAGTTTTGAAATGGGGAAGAGTGATTTGTTCAAAGGTTTTCTTCTTTTCTGAGATTGTTTTGGCTAATCTTGTTCCCTGGGACTTACAAATGAACTTGACATTGGCTTGTCAATTTCTGGGGGAGGGGGAAATGATAGGTAGAATTTTGAAATTTTGGTAGGGAATTAATTGAATCTGTAGAATGTAGACTGGGGAGTATTGCCATCTCAACAATTTTAAGTCTTCCAAACCGTGAATATGAAATATCTTTCCATTTATTTAGGACTTCATTAATTTCAGAAATACTTTGCACTTTACAGTGTACAAGTCTTTTTGTTTATTTTGTTTAAATTATGCCTAAGTATTTTATTATTTTGGTGTAATTATAAAGGAATTTTTGCTCTTAATTTCATTTTCAAATTGTTTATTGCTAGTGCATATAAATCAGCATAATTTTTTTTTTTTCCTTTTTGTCTTTTTTCGTGTCCGGCAATGGATCGCAACCCTCAGTGTCGCACCCGTACCGGACCGGGACCAGCAACGGGATCGCAACCCTCGGTGTCGCTCCCGCACCTCGCTCAGCCAGTGAGTGGGAACCAGTCTGTATGTGGGATCCGAACCCTTGGAAGGAGCAACGCTGCACTCCCAAGCACCGCACTGTAGCAGTGCGCCACCGGGCTGGTCCAATCAGCATAATTTTTGATATTAGTATTTTATCTTCCAACTTGATGAACTGGTGGAGTGTGTGTGTGTGAATTTATTAATATTTTC
>NW_007726554.1:22831-24551 GCF_000696425.1 Galeopterus variegatus
AGGAGCAACGCTGCACTCCCAAGCACCGCACTGTAGCAGTGCGCCACCGGGCTGGTCCAATCAGCATAATTTTTGATATTAGTATTTTATCTTCCAACTTGATGAACTGGTGGAGTGTGTGTGTGTGAATTTATTAATATTTTCTACATACAAGATCATGTCATCAACAATTAGAGCTAATTTTTTGTTCTCCTTTCCAATCTGGATTTTTAAAATGTTTTTTTATGCCTAATTAATTGCCCAGGTTAGAATGAGGATGGTGATGAATTAATGCCACTTTCGTATTTCTTTATTATTATTTTTATTGGTTATGAATATTCATGAGATACAGAGCTGTTTGTCACCCCCCGTGCCCAAGATGCGAAGGCCAGATTTGTACTGGCAGCATGCCCATTACCACAGATTGCATTTGTACCGCGTGTCCCCCACCCAATTATCCTCAACCTCCCTTCTTTTGTATTTCTGAATAAGTATTTCACCAGTTTTGAGAGACTTATTAACTGGGTATAGAATTGCCAGTTGACTTTTTTCTTTTAGTGTCTTAAAAATAATGTTCTCCTATTTTGTTTTGTTTTGTTTTTGTTTTTGTTTTTTACTGTATATTACAGACAAGATTTCTCTAGTGNCACTCTTGCAGCTCCAGATTCCAGGTCTGAGAATCGTGAGAAAAGATGCTACACTTTAAGGTTTCGCATGGATTTATTTGCAGATTTTGTTTATCCTAACAAGTGACAGCAGCCATAGATGGAGTTTTCCTTAATCTGATGAAGATCAGCTCCTTGATTTTGTATCTAAGGTAACTTAGGCCCCAAGAAATAGATGCAAGTGAGCTTTTTCTTCTGCCTCTAACAGCTTTGCATACATTTCTTCTGATCTGGCTGAATAACATTTGGTGCAAATGATGAAACACATATCTTTAGATCAGTGCCATTTTTCTTTTAACTATTTAGATGTATTTATGTATTAATTTCCCATAGGAAAATTGTAAGTACTCTGATGGTATCAGATTGTACCTTTATTTTTAGTCTTGTGATGCTTACCATGCATGGCAATCAGCATCGATACCAATGTATCTAGAGCCAACAAACCCCTACACAGAACTTATTACTGAATCTATTCAAAATTAAATTCACCCTATTTGTATCTTTATTTAGTTTAGTGACTATGGTAAAGTAGTTTTATCACATACAATACCTGATCATCATTTGAAATAGACTATTATAAGAATACACAGAAGGCTGGTGCTCCACTTAAGTCTTCAGGTAGAGTCAGTAAAGGCAGGAGGTGGCTGTGTGATCACAATTCTGTTCCACGTGGGAGGATCTCTTCTTGATTTGGATTTTAGTACAGTGGCTTTAAAACAGGGCTCACCCTAGGGATTCACGGAGGTCATAAAGTACTAAAGGAAACCAAACAATTATCTGCAACAAGGCTGTACAAGATAATGCCAAGTGTTCTTACACAGGGCTGACATATCAAATCATTGTGTAATATTTGTTATTCTTGGGCCACTGAGAAACTCTAATGAGCAATTATATGCCTCTTAATTATATAAGTGTAAATATAGATTAACTTTTACTTTGTTAGAACAGTATTCTAGATACACACACACACACACACACACACAGGGTTTTTAAAGAGTTCCTGAAAAGACTCGTATTACCTTTTAATTCCATTTTTCCATGAACCTTATGTAGTACTCTCATGTGCGCATATGTTC
>NW_007726554.1:24851-27947 GCF_000696425.1 Galeopterus variegatus
ATGGGATTTAGGTAAAAGGGGGCAGTAGTAAAATAAAATCGTTAATGAAAAAATTATGCTGCTTTGTTAATGAGATACTGCCACCTGCTGGGGAGGGAGAGGCAGGGAATGCTGATGCACACCTCTGTGCTGATGTCTTAGCATGCCTAGTGTTTGTGCGTGTGCGTACACACGTGTGCATGCCCTGGTGTGTGGGGCAGCAGTGACTGTGGCCACTGGCCATGAAAAGAGGAAAAAGAGAGACATTTTTGGTTATAGAGATAGACATGTAGATACTCAAATGTAACTAAGTTTCAAAATAACCCAAACTGAATTTATTTTTCTCCTCTGTTGAGTATTCTCTTTCATCTCTGTTCCCTGGACTTGCTAGTAATATTATTATTCTTGAAATCTAAGGGTCATCTTAATCTCTTTCATCTCTCCCTCTCACAAGAGATATGTGTGAAAATTCTATTCATTCTGTACCTCAAGAATCCATTCTCCACTTTCAACTTCTGTTACTATTCTGGTTTAAGGCCTCATGATTTCCCGTCTAGACTATTCCAGTAATTTTCTTCTTTTTCATCTTAAGAAATTTATTTTGATAATTTTGCTATTCCTTTTTCTGTTTCATTGTGGTGAGAACGTTTCACGTAAGATACACTCTCTCAACACAACGTTAAGTGCACAGTACGGTACTGTTAACTAGAGGCTGAATGTCTTGCCTTTTGTCTTTCCCATTTCCTCACCTCCATTTTGCTGATACTGACAGCTTTTTCTAATAAACGGACATTCATTCCCTTGCTTGCAAATATTCAAAGATTCTTTCTGAAATAATAATAAAAAAATTGCATGTTAGATTCTCTGCAATCTAATGTTAGTCTATTTTTCCTGGCTTAACCCCTCTTGACCTGCGTTTCATGTTTGCGGACACGGCCTGCACCTCCCAGTCTGTCACGGGGCCATGCTCGTCCCTCAGCCCACAGCTTTATTTTCTAAGTCCAGTGACCAAGATCCAGGCTTCATTCAAAGTCATCTTAAAACATTAGTTTTCTACCAATAATCTTTGATTCCATCTCTATATCTGAACACAGATAGAACTTTTTTTATGTCTATCTTATGGCGTTTTCTTCAGTCTCTACTGCTTATGTTTAAGTGCATGTGTGTGTATGTGTGCCTGTGTGTATGTGTGCACATGTGTATGTGTGAGTGTGTCTATCTTCCTACTAAGTGTGTCTTACTATTCTTTGTATTCTTAATAGCACTTACTATGGTACCTGATGTACAGAAGTTATCACTTAAGATTTTTTAATTAAATGTTCCCTTAGCCCTCCCTGAAATTCCTAAGCAGTTTATGCTCAAAAAAGTATAAATTTTTTTCTCCCTTTCCTGCTTTTTCATTTTTCTTTTAGCTGAGACGTTATTTGAATGCTTGTAGTTGCATGGGTTTTTGAGTTCTATTAGGTCTGGGGCTACCAGATCTTCTCAAGAGCTCTGAGGTTGAGAGCTACACCCATTCTACTAGATACCCTGAGTCCAGGACAATTTCCTATTGCAACCAGGTGACTGCATCACTCTGAGTGGCTGACACTGTAGGGGTAACTTGTAGAGAGCCCTTATAGACAGATATTTTGCTGTGAATAAATGTTTTAACCTCAGGTAGACTGTTGAGAGCCATCCTGCTATAGGGAAGGGTATGGGAGCCTGAGGGGTGACACCCCTTGTTCAGCTAGGCTGCAAGGGGATCCCGCGTGTGTGGCACGGATCCATGGAATTTCATGTCTGTTCGCCTTTTGTTACTTGACAAAGTTTTCCAAAGTTAAAAAGCCCAACCTTTTGGCTTGGCATGGCTTTGGGAAATTCCAAGGGCCCTGGAGTTTCTCAAAGGACATGTTAAATATGTGTCAGAATTAATTGGTTTATTTAAAGGGCATTGTCAGTACTAAAGGTGTTTTTGATGCATGTTCCCAGTATAGGTTGGCCCGATTTAATTTTGTTGCTGATTTTTCCTGTTAGTGGTGTGTGCATTGACCCATAATTTTAGAATAACTAGTTCTATAGTTGTGATCATGCTTTTGTGCATGTAGAATGAAGTTATTATGTTGGATTTCTATCCACATCCCCCAGGGAGATGGTGGGTCCAAGTACAATGGTGTTTACAACTATTTGATTATAACCAGTTACAGATTTCTTTGTTTTTCCCCATTCTCACAGTTTCACTTGATTTACCAAGAACATGCTGTTTCCCTAGTATAAAAAGAATGATATAGTGCGTTTTTGTTAGTTTGAGTAGGATCATTTAACTTTTCACTTTATCCCCTGTGCTGTTCCTGAAGTCTATTGCCAGGGAAATAAAAGTTTTCATTATAAAATAAATAAGTTAAATAGTAGAGAAACACAAACAAATTTTGATATTAATAGGTTTTATTTAAATCAGTTTGTAACACAAAATTTGCAACAATAACAGAATTTTAATAAAGATTTACAGTTAAATTTTATAATATTCATATTATAAACATTGTGATTTTGATTATAAATGAAAATGATCAATATAGAGTATAAGCAATATTAAATTGTTAACCATAACTAGTCAATGTTATTAAAATTGAGTAGTAAGTATAAGTAAGATTTAAAAAGGGTTAAATTGTAAGCTAAGAAGGTTAATGTTTATGATTCAGACCAAAAGTCTGACGTTTTAAAGCCAAGCACTTAAAGCCAAGCATGCTGCTATTGTATAGTTTCCTGGCCACAAGCCACAGGCTTTGGGGTGAACTATTGATGCATGAGTGGGTGTTTTTGTCACAGCATGAGTGCTTTGGAACATTTTGATTTTTATTTTTCTATAGAGATGGAATAAGAAATGTTTTGATTAAAAGATAAATCATCATGTAAAAGATTAAGTAAAACATATAAATAAAGCAAGATTCATGTGGTTGGTGTCCACACTTGCAGTAGACATCTGTGGCCCGTGTCTTTCTTTTTTCACTGAATCCACACCACCTATTCAGGTCCAATGAATCCTGCGGAGCTGGTCTCTCCAGCAGCAGACTGATTACAAATCGTTCAAGGTGACTTCTTCCTCATAATTTGCCTTTCTCTAAGCAGCCATAGCAAGCT
>NW_007726554.1:28680-29430 GCF_000696425.1 Galeopterus variegatus
AATTTAACCCAGAAAACACTCCTCTGTGCTTTCACAAATTAGATTACTTGTTCTTTTTTTTTATTTATTTTATTTTGTCGATATACAATGAGGTTGATTATTGTGACCCATTACTGAAACCTCCCTCCCTCCTCCCTCTCCTCCCTCCCACCCAACAATGTCCTTTCTGTTTGCTTGTCGTATCAACTTCAAGGAATTGTAGTTGTTATGTCTTCTTCCCCCCACCGGTATTTTTTTCGTGTGTGTGAATTTATTTATTTATTTTCTAGCTCCCGCCAATAAGTGAGAACATGTGGTATTTCTCTTTCTCTGCCTGACTTGTTTCACTTAACATAATTCTCTCAAGGTCCATCCGTGTTGTTGCAAATGGCAGTATTTCATTCGTTTATTATAGATGGAAAGATATCCCATGCTCTTGGATTGTACAAATACAGTATTTACATAGAGCTTATGGCTGTCTCTCTGTGGGTCCCCTACCCCAACTCAAATGGCCCGGCCTGGTCTATTACACCAGAGTCCCTGCTTCAGCAGAAGCTCCCCCACCTTCTGTGCAGCCTAGGTCAGGTGCCAGAAATACTCAAAGGCGCAGCCCCTCCGCTCAGGGTCTACAGCCTCTGCAGCAGGGTCTCAGACATCAGCACTACTAACTACTTGTTGTTATCTGTCCACTGATCCAATAACCTGTAGCAGGTCACCATGGCAGCCACTCAGTCTCATGCCAGCCTCTCAAGTGTCAAGATTTCTGCTTCG
>NW_007726554.1:30021-31639 GCF_000696425.1 Galeopterus variegatus
GGTCACCATGGCAGCCACTCAGTCTCATGCCAGCCTCTCAAGTGTCAAGATTTCTGCTTCGTCACAGGCAATGATACTTGTGTTTGCCCAAACTATTGACAAGTTTGGTGTTCACAGTACAGGGATGAGAAGTAGAGTCTGGAGCTGTGCCCAGGCCTCTAAAACCTGTGCTTATTCTCAGTTTTCTCCAGAGCACTTGCAGCTTTTCTGCTAGCGACACTTCTGCACCCTTCAGCCTCCTACTTTTCAACCTCCCTTAACTGTGCGTGCCCCAGAGCCTCCTTTCTCTGCTCGTTTGAACTTCTTTGCCATTCTCAATTCAATATGATAGTAGTAGAGCAAATTGAATACAATAAAACCCTTATTTCAAATGCCAGCTCTGCAATCCACTTATTGTACCTCCCACACTTATCCTCTTTGAACTTCAGGTTCTTTGTTAGTAAAATGTGAATAAATCACCTATTTTGGGGATGCTGGTAAGGGTTAAATGAGATCCCATATGTAGTGTCCAGCATGGTACTTCACGTATAGTGATGTCCTGCCTAGTTTAGTCTCCCTGTTAAGTCAAACTCACGCCACCTCTCTTTAATACTAAAATAAGTTTCTTTAGGAGATTATCAGGATGTTTTAACATAACCATTGTGATAATACACTACACTTTTGTTTAGAGAGATAATTAAGGTCCCTCTTGGAATCTTATAGGAAGAACTTTAGTGCAGAGAACTTAAGTGCCTCGTTTCCAGTCTTTTCCCTGAAACATACTAGTTATGAGACACTGGACAAATTATTACTCTTTTTGAGCATATTAAAGTGAGGGCAATAATATCTACCTTAATAGTTCTTTCTTATTCCCGATCACAAGAACTAGTCTCATATGATATACGGCCAAAGTATCAGCACGTGTTGACCGCATATCTTAATTTTGACATCTATGCTGATGTTTCCTGGCATCACTGGATTGATTGAAGCAGGAAGCATCACTGGATTGATTGAAGTCTCTGGATTGATTTCCTTCTACTTGGATGGAGCAGGCAAGAGAAATGCACACTTCTGGTTTGTAGTGGAGTTGTGCAGGTACTGCACAGTGTCTGAGGGGAAATGACAGAATAACCAGTCATGGAGTTCCTTACCACGGTGGTCCAGTGAGAAACGAATCATGAAACTCAGTAAAAAACCACAGCACAGCAATCGTAGACAGTAACAGGTAATGATGGCAGCTAGAACCTATGTATGCTAGTTTACGAGTTTTTAAGCACTGTACTAGAGATTTTCAAAAATTATTTTATTTAACCCAAACTTATCAGGTAGGTACTATTATCATCCACATTTTATGGTGAAGAAGTGAAGCACAGAGAGGTTTGCAGACTTGCTCGTGTTCACACAAGTTTTGAGTAGAGGAGTGGAATTGTGGGTGCACGGTCTGACACCAGAGGTTGCACTCGCAACCAACACCCTGCACCTCTTCCTAGTGACCCATGGCAGGCAGCACTCTGGGTGGGCAGCAGGCATCTCAGTGTCTTCCTGTGGCATGAGATGGGCCTCAAGACCCTGAACACAAATAGTTCCTTTCAGAGAGAGCTGATGCTGGGGACTTTGGGATTCTGGGCACATTTTCAGG
>NW_007726554.1:32507-46723 GCF_000696425.1 Galeopterus variegatus
CTCTGGAGTAATTTGTGTGAGTAAAACTATTCATTTGAATTTCAAAGCACCAGTTCTTGGAAGGAATGGTGGTTTTACTCACTGTATTCGGTGAGAGAGAAAAGCACATTCTTCATTAAGGAGGTCCTGAATAAGGCAGAGGATGAGAAATCTGCCTGCAGGCAGCTGAGCCTCTCCCACTGTTTCCTGTGTGAGGGTGTGAAGTTTGTGCACAGGGAAGAGATGGCTCTGTAGCGCTGTGACCTTGCGGCTGGCACAGAAATACAGAGCTGAGTCCTCAGGTTCACAGAGCTGGATACGCAGGTTAAATTGAGAGGGGACTGAAAGATCCACCATGAAACGATTGGTGGTAGAGGTTCCTTGTTCACTCTTCTTATTGTAATGATAGTTAAATAGCATCTGTAAACCCTGGTCTGAATTTTGTTTGAACCAGAACAGGCTATCATGGTCGGTGAAAGGATTACATCTCAGGATCATGTCCTGTCCTGTGCCTGTGATCAGGTGGCACGGGGTCTGGGTGACTTCAGGATCCATGGAGCCTGTGGGGGATGAGCAGAAGCTGCAGGCAGAGCTCAGAACAGAGACTCAGTGTCGGGGATCAGCAAAGCCAAGGTGTTCCACAGGTGGCCAGGACTCACCTACTCCCAAGAGACAGAATGCCACAGAGCAGAAGAGCCCGGTGACCATGGCAGGGGCAGGGCCAAAATGAAGTGTCTCCAGGGTCTGGAATCAGCTTCCTGTTAGGGAAGGGGAGGGCCCAGGCCCTGGCACTGTGTCGTCTAAAACAGACTGTCTGAGACAGGCCTGCCCACGCTGAGACCCACTGACGCTGTCCCTCTTCAGGAGCTTCTCACTTGCGCCAGAAACACAGGAACCACGGTCACCCTGGCCTCACCCTGATTCTAGTCCTGTCACTGCTCACAAAATAGGACCCATGGCATGACAAAATATGTGTTTTTCTCATTTATGAACGTATTTATATAAAGATATTTCAAGTCATAAAATTAAATTCTCTTATTGAAAAGATATATATGAGGGTATTTCAAAAAGGTCACAGAAAGATTTGTACTTTTTAATTCTATTTTCCACAAACTTTCTGAGTACCCTCACACACATACACACACATATGTATACATATATACATACACACACACATACATATATATGTATATGTATATATGAAGTGTCTAAGATAATCCATGAAATCATATGTATACATATATACATACACACACACACACATACATATATATGTATATGTATATATGAAGTGTCTAAGATAATCCATGAAATAGATCGTCATTGTGTGCGTGTGTGTGTGTGTGTGTGTGTGTGTTTTCACACAAGGGATTTACCATAGCTGCTCTCTTTAGAGTCTGAAGTACAGCACTTGTGTTTTAAAGTCTTACACCACAGATTTTGGCCCCAAGCCCTGCTCCCATTGAAATATCTGGAAAGAATGGGTCCACTGCCGGGTCTTTTCCCTGCTCAGCATGAGGTCAGGAAGAAGCAGTAGAGGCCGGGCCAAGGTAGTTCTCTTGGGACTGTCACACAGGAGGCATTACACTGTGAGGTGCTACAATGTCACTGCACTATCCAGGGAAGGGAGCAGGAAAGGTGCACCAAAAGACGTTGGAATTGTTGCCAGAACACAGGCCTCCAGGAAGACACCCTTTCTGGTCCATGCTTCCTGCCTGTTCATCACATCCCAGGCTTCCCAGGGGTCTGGGGTTTATAACCTTAATCGTGTTTGATGAAAGATTATATATGTCAGAGTCATGTTGTCAAGTCATGAGTTGGAAGATATCCAATCTTGTTATATATTATCCCTCTTGGAGGGACATTTTTATTATGCAAAATTTCATCAAAGTAGGAAAATGACAGAAGTAAAACATGCCCAGGTGAAACTGACGAAGTTGCTGTCACTCTGAGGACTTTCAAGGTAGCCAAGTAAAGGAGCCTTCATTGAGGGAGCATCATTGATAGAGATTTTGAGAGATGAAGAAGAAGGCACAAGTCGGAAAAGGACCAAATAAAAGAAACAGAAAGAAAATTTGGTACAAATGACGGGCATTGGCAGACAGACAGAGAGAAAGGGAGTGAGCTGGGTTTGCTATGAGACTCTCAGCATCTCCAGGAAGAGCAGGAACTCAGACCATCGGAGGACCTGGGAACAGACCCTAAATGAACCCATAACCACTCAGTCAACTCCAGCCTGCTGAACCAATATGAAGTGTTTTTATAGCCAGTGACAGTGTTAGCAGGACGGGTGGGAGACTAGACAGGAGAAGAAGCTGTTTTTTCCTGGATGGTCGATAAAGGTATAATGACTCCTTTCCTCTCGTTTTGCTTTTTATGTCTTGTCTTACCCCATTATCACTGACATATGGTGACATTTATGTATTAATAAATGAATAAGGGAAGGTTGATGTGACATTTTCTTCCCAGAGAAAAGAGATCTGGTAGATTTATTAGCAGGTAGGAATTGGGAAACATTGGAATACATGGAGAGGCAGTGGGGGCCAGGCAGAGAGTGACAGAGGGACTAAGATGAGTTTGCAAGTTGAGGCTTAACAGTGTCGCTAATGCAAACTGTAAGTATGGCTGGGATATATTTACATAGTGAAATGGCAAAAGCAGAAGATGGTACTAGCTTCATGTTTATTTCTTCTATAATTTTTAAAGTTTATTTCATTAAACAGAGAAAAAGAAATCAAGGAATTGCAATATTAATAAATAATTTACTTTTAATATCGTTATTGTTTCATGGTCTAGAATGACCATGTAGTTCATTGTCCAAACTGGGGCACTTTTGTGTGTGAAAATGGGGGCTATTATTAATAACTATGCCAGGACATCAAGCCTAAACTGCCTTGGTAAACCAGGACATCTGATCACCCTACAAAAGTGACTGTCTGACATGCTCCTTTACTGCCATCTAGCAGCAATGGAGGAGATTGCAGGAAATACAAAATTTCTTTGAGATGCCACATTTCAAATTAGCTTCAGTGTTGCGGTGTATAGGAATGATCTATAATGTCCCTTCCAATGAGATAGTCTCTGGATCTGTGTTATCTACATATTTTATTATGTTCAGATACTGCAGGTGGTAGTCATATGTCTTCCACGGCAATCCTGACTGTCCCATGTGGGGAAAATATATGATATATATTTTCATATTTTAAGTCAAAGAATCATAGTAATATCAGATCTTAGAGACCAAATAGCACAAGTCTCTAATTTTGAAGAAGAGAACACTGAGTCCCAGGGAGGTGAAGGCACTTGCCAAGGTCTCACATCTGAAGAAAAGAAAAAAAAAAGAAAGAAAATACTCCCATTTGCAACAACATGGATGGACCTTGAAAGAATAATATTAAGTGAAACGAGTCAGGCAGTGAAAAAGAAATACCACATGTTTTCACTTATTGGAGGGAAATAATATTAAGTGAAACGAGTCAGGCAGTGAAAAAGAAATACCACATGTTTTCACTTATTGGAGGGAAATAATATTAAGTGAAACGAGTCAGGCAGTGAAAAAGAAATACCACATGTTTTCACTTATTGGAGGGAGCTAAAGCTCTTACAACAAGAAAATGGAGGGGACACATCTGGGTGGAAGGGGGGAGAGGGAGGAGGGAGGGAGGTTTTGGTGATGGGACACAATAACTAGCTACATTGTATATTGACAAAATAAAAAAAAAAGATAATAGGAATCTTTCCATGAACAGTTTTAAGACTTCTAGTGCATTGATGGGGAAAGAGTTCCCAGGGGAGCTATGTTTGAGATAAAGCAGTCAGAATGTCTTAGTGTTTTGGTAAGGTAATATTAAATATCTGGTCTCTGCACTTAAAAAAATATTTGGGGATCTTTACTTCTAGACATGTAATCCAGAGAATGCCAAGTTCTGTGTGTGTTTTTGTAGTTTAAGAAGCCTGTGTCCCAGAGCATGCCCATTGTGATTGCTTAAGAGATAACTTATGTCGTGATTTTTACTGGTAGCACTGGAGCCACAGCAATCAGCCTGCTCCTCTCTTCTGAGGCAGAAAGATGAGGAAGGGGCATTTTCAACTGTCTTCTTTGAGGTGCAGGGGTGGATAGAAGCCAGAAGGTTTGTACGCTGTAGGGAACCAAGGGACACACTGCGCCACCAACACTGGCACAGAGATCCACAGTTGAGTCCCCTGGCTCTGGGGGATGGATCTTTAGAGTGGAAGATGTTTCATTAGGTCTTTCAACTGAGAACATTCCTGGGGCATCCCTGACTCAGCTGCAGTGTTTGGCTACTGGAAGGAAATCAGAAACTCCATTTCCTGCCTCAGATTCTGTTGGTACCAGTAAATAAATATGTGACCAGAAATATGATCACACTTCAGCATCCTGTGGCTGGGGGTCTGGCTTATGTCAGGGTCTGTGTGTCCTGTAAGAGGAGAGAGAAACCATGGAGACTAAAGAAAAGCCCCAGGAAATCATCTTCTACACAAATTCTCACACACTCCAGAGCTCACCTGCACTCAGGTGATGCAGGGTCACCCAGCAGAGGAGCCTGGTGTTCAAGATCAGGCAGGACGAGGCTCCCCCAGCAATGGTTTCTGATGTTCAATAGCAGAGAAGAATGAAAGTTCTGGGCTCCCTTGGCTCCACAAGGTAGGATCTGACCTTGACATCACAGTCCTTGGCAACACCCAAAGCCTCAGGGCACCTTCCATGGGGGAGGAGGAAGCCTTGGTCCAAATGTTTAGCCTCATCTTTACTTTGCTACATGCATGATGTAAGCAAGGCTCCAAACTCACTTGCAGGTGCTCAGGAAAGTTAAAGATTAAGGCAAACATGAGAGGAAGTAGAAAAGGAAAAAGCAAGAAAGGAAAGCAAGGGGAAGAACAAAATCGTAGAGCATGCAGGAGACCTGCAGCTTTGTTCATCTTTCTAAGTCCTCAGGGCAGGAGTTTTCTAACGTTAGCATGAACGGAAATCACCAGGGGCTCAGTAAAATTAAGGGCATCCATAAAACTCTTCTTCAGAAATTCTACCTCTGAATTAGCTCATACATCAAGTGATACCAAGGCAAGTTGTCTCAGGCCACACTTTAACATTTTTTGAGTAGAAATTTTTAACCAAAAAGAAGACCACTTTCACATTAAACTAGAATGTTAAATTTAAATAGAACAATAATAATTTTTTTTTTCTGGGAAAGAGAAAATTAAATAAATAGATTTAACTTCTGGAAACTGCATTAATTAAAAAATAAAGAGAATAGAAAGGAAATAAACTTAATTGAAAGTGTGAATGAAGCTAAGGAAAGATAAATTTTTGAGACCTAAGACATGGTAAATACTGTCAAATGCTTTAAGGAGCTCAAATAGGCGAAGAGTCAAAAATGAGACTTTTGGTCTGATAAGTTCAAGAATTTTAATCTGTAGGAGAACAGCTTTGTAAGAATGGAAATATTTCAAGAAAACGCTGATGATGACCTCTGAAGGAGTGATTGCTCTGGACAAAAGCACAGGTGCAGGCCAGCAAGAGCAAGATTGCACTTGGGGGAACCGAGAGCAGAACACTAGGGAGGACTCACCTGCACAGAGCTGGGAAAGGAGCCTGAAATGAGAGCCATAATGTTAGAGCAGAAAAGCGACAGCTTCTGTTTCAAAAAATCAGGATAAAATTTTGCCTGAAAAAGGAAGTCAATTTGGACTTCTAGGAGTAAATCAACTGAAATCAGCTTATACTGAAATAAGAGCAAACTAGAGCAAATACACAAACATCTCTAAAGATGAATGTTGGTGGTGACCAGTTTTGTGAACAGAATAGACCATCACTTTTTAACAGAGGTAGTTTAAATTCTCTATCTGCTCTGTGTAAGCGTAGTCACCTGCCTGGGTAGTGTTACACCACAATGCCTCCTTATGCTTTTTTGCGTTGATGTTGAATTCCTTGTTTCTCATAACAATATGAGTCATACACCTGGGGATTTTTTAATTGTCTGCACATTAAGTATTTTTCCCACCGAGAACACATTAATCTCTCTTCTGGATCTTTTATAGTTGATGTTGAATTCCTTGTTTCTCATAACAATATGAGTCATATACCTGGGGATTTTTTAACTGTCTGCACATTAAGTATTTTTCCCACCGAGAACACATTAATCTCTCTTCTGGATCTTTTATGGATTCTTCAGATCCATAGAAGTCAATTAGTGAATTTGTAGGATCCAAAGTTATCATTCTTAAAATTAACATGAGTTTTGTGTTACGTGGGTTTAATCCCTTAAAAAGAGATGAACCAGGGTCTTTACTTGGTCTGATATTGTGCTAAAAACTAAGGACTTGATCCCTTGTCCAAACCATTCTCTTTTTCCCAGGGCTTCTGTATTTAGCAAATGTACTAATTATTCCTCAATCCTTACTTGTGATGGACACATATTGTCCTGGACACCTATTGTCCTAACCAAATTGTACTCCTGGAAATCCTTATTCCACAAGGTCAGAGGACGGACCTCCAGCCACCCTGTTGTTCAAAATAACCCAACCCCCTTGACTAATATTGAATTTTCCAAGAGCATGTTCTTCAGTAAAGCAGGATAAATTTTTTTGTGTGTTTTGAATTTGTAAACTAGTATGAAAAAAAGTCATATTGGTTCTTCCCAGTGTGGTTGGAGGGCTGACATCTGAATCTATAATCTTCTAATTCATATGAGATCTAAGAAATGAAGAAGAAAATTTGTAATAAGTGAGAGTAATGAGGCCGACAATGTGGAAAAAGATATGAGTTGTCAAATCAGCCACTTCACAGTTCCAAGACTTCATTTCAGTTTGTTTCTGAGAAATTCCTGTGTTCTTGTTTTGAGGGTCTATGGGACATACATTTAGCCTTAGATAAATTCCCCTTTGGATTAAGCTAACTGTATTTAGTTTTGGTATTTCTTTCCAACCTACTGTATCATCTGTTTCCTAAGTTTGGTCCATGACGAGTTTGTGCACTAAGATTGGCTAATATTTAACACTGTGGTTTGGCTGCTGGCACAGAGATATACAGCTGAATCCTGTGGCTCCGTAGGCTGGATCTCCAGGCTGCAGGGTGAGTTTGGGAGGCACTCGGCTGAAAATCTCTCCTTGGGCATCCCTGTTTTATCAAAGATATTTTTATTCTGGAAGGAAATCAAGAACTTGAATTCTTTTGCCAAGATCTGTTGATACCAGAAAACATAACTATGTCCTTTTACTGGGACACAATACATTTTTACTTTCTGTCCTTTCCCTTTGACCAGATGCCCTGGAATCTGGGTGACTTTTTCATCAAGAAAGCCTGTAAAGAAAGGGAACAGAGGTTGGAGACTGAGCCCATGAGGGAGTCTGATGACATGGACAAAAGGCTTGGAGCAGGAGGCTGACAATTTCAGAGCCGGGACATACCTGCAGCCAGGAGACAAAGGACAATGAAGCAGGTAAATTTTGGCCACATGGCAGAATTAGGGAAAGAGCAGAGGCAGGAGGCTTTCTTTGAGGCTTTCCCTGCCTCTATAAGCAGCGTCTCTGTGACGTGATCACTTTGTAGAATCCAATCATCTCGGGTGTCCTACTCTGTACAAGTAACAAAAATAGAACATATGAAACAACTGTATTCAGACATTGGAAAACAGGCAGCACTGGACTGTGATTCTACTAAAGCAAGAAAAAATGGAGCAATCTTCACATAGGGAGTAGGGGAAACAGAGCATGGAAACATTCAAGTTGAGAAGACAGAGGTTACAGATTAGAAGGGGCCAAGGTAGCTAGAATTTGTGAGGAAGACTACCAGAGACTGAGAAGATACACAAAGAACTCCAGATACCTTCATAGGGATCACCTTAAATTTTTGGCTAAACTGTGATCTGAGTCTGTGCAGGATGAAACTTAAGAATGCATTAGAGAGGAATCCCAGAAAGGATTCACCAGCACCGCAGAATAGCCATGCTTTAGTAGTAGAATAAAATTAGGCTAGTGTAGGAGTTGGCAAACTATAGCCCACAGGCTGACCACCTGTTTCTACAAACATTTTATGTGGGCGGAGAAGCACTTTCAGTATGGCAGCCTGAGGAGCTTTGAACATCCTGTTCCCAGAGAAAAAACATAACTGCTGAAAAATTAAAAACGACCATTTGAGGTTTCTGAGAATTGTCCTAAGGACATACCACAAATGGAGGAATATTTATGTTGGTAAGAGCAACAAGAATCTGTGGCATTTGAGCCATGACCCTCTGCCTCCAATAGCACCCCAAGGCTCAGTGTGACAGAAGCCCCACTGCACGTGGGTGTGGTCGAGAACATGGTGACACTTCTGTCCCCAACTCCCAGTCTAGAGCTGCAGTCTTTCCCTGGGAGAAGCAGCTGTTAGGATTTCTCCTCCCCACCAGTTCCATGTTGGAGAAACTCTATTCCTGGTAAGCACAGCCGAGAGGTCTGGGCCCCCTTCCTCCATCCAGTGGCCACTCATAGGGTGAACCCTTTATTCCAGGCACAACAGGCCAAGAATACTAGTCCCCGTTCTTCCTCCTCCCAACTTGTTTGGGAGGTGCAAGTCAAGAAGACTGGGGAATACTGCCCCACCTAAGGACCCACTCATAGACCAGGGGTGTCATTCCAACAGAAGTGGGCCACTGTCCTTGCTCCCAGCTCTGGAACAGTGGTGCAGAGGTTCTGCCAAGTGGGGAAGAGTCAGGCCATGGGAACAGAGAACTTCCTAGCTCTGCTTTGTCTTAAGGATTGTACTAACCTAGTTGAAATTTTCTTAGAATTGTACTGCAATCTAAGACCTACTTTCCTTTCTTTTCTCCTTTCCTCTGTCCTTTACAGGGGTCAGGCCTGCATTATACTCTGATGACTTTACCAGCCTCCTCCAGCTTCCTTCCATTTTCTCTCACAGGAATTTCTCTAACAAATCCCTTGCATGATTAACCCAGGCTTAACATATACTACTTCAAAGGCCTGAAATAATGCATCTTGCTTAGGTGGGTTTGGGGTCCTCAGTAGAGGTCACAGTCAGTCTCAAGCTCTGCTGAGGCAGCTGTCAATAACAAAAACCAGCTGATTCCAACAAATCCATCTGATGGCATTAGGTCTTTACAAGATGTCCTTGTTTGGTTGTTGGGGAGTGAAATTCCTGAGCATAAATGAGAGAGATTAGAGGAGGCAGCGGCTGGAATGAGGATGACTGGGACAAACAGAAACCACTCGATCCCATATCAGAGCAATCACACAGCATCTGTCCTTTGGTGTCTGGCTTATTTCTCTTAGCATGATGTCCTCAAGGTTCATATTGTCACAGATGGCAGGATCTCCTTATTTTTAAAGGCTTAAAGGTTGAATAATATTTTGTTATGTGTGTGCACGTGTGTGCGTGTGTGTGTGTGTGTGTGTGGTTGGAGTCTACGAAGTGATCATGTGGAGTCTATGGGAATAGAGTATAAGAGTGGGAGGTAGAGAGAAAAGTAGAGATTACTATAGGACTACTAGAGGAAAGTGTAAATGCAGATGGCAGTGTGAGTGCCCAGAGGGGGACTGTCTTTGCACAGGACTCCTCTGCCCTTAGAAGGCAAAGAGCTTCATAGCAGAGGAGCCTGGTGCCTTAGGCAGGCTTAGGGCAGCAGGAGGCCTTTAGTGTTGGTGCTCTGGGATTCTATCTCCAAATTATGTGTGCTTTTTCTATTTTGTCTCTATTACTAATTGCTCTCTTAAACCCTACACATAGTTGGTTGACAAGAAATTGGCAAGCTTTATAGGATCAAGGAGTAGACCTGGACTCCCAGGTAAAATAAAACGAGGTTAGTTCTTCTAGGTAGACTCATGTGTATTCAGCATTAAAAGCATACCTTAGAGATCATACAGGTGACTCCTTCATGTCTAGTCACCTATTTTTGGTGAGGAAGAAAGGAAGGAAGGAAGAGAGGAAGGAGGGGGAAATACGGGGAAGAAAGAGATAAAAATAAACTGTCTACATTTTGATACTGGCTGCACCACAAACAATGCATGGATAAAGAGCAGGTTACTTAACTTGTTTGTATCTTGGTTTTCTTATCTGTAAAATGGATGAGGTTATAATAGTACTTACCTCATGAGGTTTTCATAAAACTTATATATGCTGTAATCATGTAAAGAAAACTTAATTTCTGGTATATCACAAGTGTTTAGTAAATGTTAACTATTATTATCATTAATATCATTAAAACAATTTGTAAAAGCTCTTTTGTATTAGATTTTGTCATATATATTTTTCCTAGATTATCTTTATTTAATATACAAAATTTTACATTTTTAGATAAACTTCACATTTTCTGCTTTACTTTGGAACACGATTCTCAACAGGGATTGTAACTAAAGACAATATATAAATACATACTCCCACATGACAGTTTATGAGGCTGTAGTACGTTTTGCTCAGTACTTAGTTTTCCTTGCTGACATTTGCTGGAACTCTCCTGTGCCTCAGTAATGGCATTGTCACCCCCTTCTATACTGGTGACTTCATTATCATCATCTCCAAACATATTCTATTTTCAGTATTACTTCTTTATATACTTCTGGTTTCCATTTGGTCATGCCAATAGCACCTTTAACTCCAGGTATGAGCAGATTAATATATGAATTCTTTTTTTCTTCCTAAATGGTTTTTCCCCTGAGAGATTTTCATCTTGGGTCATTGGTACATTTATTCTCTCATTAATAAGGTAGTTGCTCCAGATCTGGACTGAAAACCTGTGGATTCTCCAGGAATATTATTACATACTATGAGTTCATCAAATCCCAGAGACTTAAGTTGATGTGACATTTGGTTTCCATAATCATTAGCATAACACTTCATGTTACTAAGACTGTAACTTAGATTAAAACAATAAAAAGAAAAAAAGAAAAGTTTCTATTTATGTACTGAAGAGAGTAGGTTCTTAAGGTCCTGGTAAAATACCACAAACTGAATTCCATAATCATTAGCATAACACTTCATGTTACTAAGACTGTAACTTAGATTAAAACAATAAAAAGAAAAAAAGAAAAATTTCTATTTATGTACTGAAGAGAGTAGGTTCTTAAGGTCCTGGTAAAATACCACAAACTGAATGTCAGACAAGTGTAACCACTTTTTCACTTTTGGCATAACTGCCAATGGCTTTTGTAGGTTTATGCTCAATTTCTGTCTACAAATGAGATAACAGCAGTCACAAGCCCACTTCCTATTGTTATAAGAAGGAAGTGGTTGGACAAGACACTTGGACCTGGGGAACAAAGAGGTTTATGAACAGACAGGAGGTAAGGCTGCAGCTCTGTGTCTTTGCTGCTGGCACACAGGTACACGGCTGAGTCCTCCACACTTGGTGAGCGGATGCCCAGAGAGCAGAAAGAGGTGTTAGGCCGGCTGGATTGGAAGTTATCAGAGGTGTCTGTCTCTTTGTTAAATTCTTTATCATAATAGTAGAACAGCAGCTTTGGAGCTTGGCTCCGCTGCTGCTGGTACCAGTACATAACATCATGATTCAGATCCTGAGAACAACTCAGGTTCACTGGTTTTCCCATCCTGGTAACCTGGTATCTTGGGTTCTGGATGACCATAGCACCCATGTGGCCTGTAGACAAAGAAGAGAAATTTAGAGTCAGAATGAAGAAGGAGATTTGTATTACTGCTATGAGTGAAAGGCACAGAACAGAGGACAAGATAGCCTCAGTAGAAGATTTCCTTTTTGCCCAGGTCTTACCTGCTCCAAAGAGGCAAAGAGCCACACAGTGGACAAGCCCAGGACCCATGGCAGGACCAGAACAGGAATGGGGCATCTGCCTGTTCCAGGCTCTGATCCTTGGGTTGAGAGGTGGGAGTTCAGAGTCACTGGTCCCTGATAGGAAGATCTGCCTGTGATGACAGCCTTGCTGTTGACTTCACCAGAGAAAGGGTCACTCCTCCTTGCAGTATTATATACAGCTTCCCACTTGGCAGGGGAGTCTGGGCTTGGCTAGATCAGGTGTGTAGCAGATGTTTATACTCTATATCATTTGCTGCCTCTTTGAGACAGGTGTACCCTTATTTTCCCTGCCCCTATCTCTGCCCTACGTTCATCCAGGCCTCTTTAGTTCACTGTACATTTTTCATATCCTATAAGGCAGCTCAGCTCCCTCCGCATGTGAACAGATTTTGCTAAAGTCTCACTTACCAACTTGTTGAGATAATGTCTTTGCATTTTCCTGCTTACATCATAAATGGATGACTAATGTCTGAAAACTATTCCTAGCTTCATATAGAAATCAAGCACAAGAATTCTTCTACATCAACTTTTCAGCGAGTATCAGGGAAATTTCCTACAAATTTAGGCTATCAATGACACCCTAATGCCTCCTTGTGGTCAACAAAAATTATCTAGAAGCAGCCTTCCTATACTGGGTCCAAGAAATCTTGCAATGGTATGAGGTACAACGCAGCTTAGAAGTGTATCTAGGTCTTCAATCTGCACCCACCAGATCTGTACCCTTTAGACCACCTTAAAGCCAGAGAGCTGAAGTGTTAAGTCTTCTATTTACTTCTCTTGTTTCTTTAGATCTAAGTCAACACATACTCATTGTAGGTGTACCTGTCTTTTCTGTACCACACCCCGAGTCCCTTCAAATGTTTGAAGAAACAGACCAGAATATTACCCTAAACATGTCCTAGTATTCATGGCTGGTGATTTTGTATGCAGTCTTCTATGGCATTGTTTTTTTTTTTTATTCAATATACTATACATTTTCTTCTTGCTTTTTTCTAAAACACTTCCTTCTTGGGGGACTCTGGCAGTTTAGCAATTCCCGAGTGGGTATACTTTCACATTCATGCACTGGTATAGAGTGAAACTCTGTTTCTACAGAGTTTGAGAAAAACTTGAGGATTTTAATGTAGCTCGTAAGACAAATTCATTTGCTGTCCCACTCTCTCATATATCCTACAATAATCCTCTTACATTCAAAGTCTTTGCATAAATCTCCTTTTTAAAAACATAATACTTTTTTGTTGTTGTTGTTTAAGAATTGATGGGTTAAAAGACTGATATTAAAAGTGGGATTAAAATAAGTTAATTTGTAGAGAATTTTTGGAATTAGATGTGGCCCTGGAGATATAAGCAATAGATGAGGAGCAAACATCATTTTATTCAATTGTGAAAATTCGAGTAAATGGCTTGAGGTGTTATATAAGTTTGGTGATGTTCCAATTAAATATTTTTAGATCCAGATATTGTGCCCACTTAAGATGATATATTTTGGGTCCTTGAAAGCTGGTATTTTAGAGTTTTATCATGGTGGATAAAGAAAAGAAGTTTGATTGAATAGTTGTATTTTTTAAAAAGACACTTTGTGTCTGTCATCTTAAATGAAAAACTTCAGCCAAAGATGGCTTTTATAGAAACAAAGAAATATACAGTCACCCTGTGATACTATTGTACAAACTTTTATTCTTATAGTTGTGTCTTTCTCAGATAGCTAGATGTTAGTTTCAGAATGTGATTAGGTACTTAGTGCATTAACTATAGAAATGCATTTCTATTTACACCATGCCAATATTTAAAAATAAATATTAGTGCCTACCTTCAGGAAAGCTGGTTACATAAAATTTGGAGTACAGAGAGATATATGGTAAATAGGGTCTGTATCCAACCTAGTTCAGGGTCTATACAAAGCAATATTTGAAAAGATGGACCTTATGCTCATGATTTATCTCAGCCGTCTTCTAGAGATTGCTGTGGTCTGTGGACCAGCAACTTTAGCAACACTTTAAATCTTATCCAAAATGCAGAGAATCTCAGGCTGTCTCCCAGACCGATTGCATCAAAATCTGTATTTTAATGAGCTCGTGATTTATATGCACATTAAAGCTTGGGAAGCACTGGACGAGGAAGATTCTTTCAGAAGTTATAAAACATATGCAGAGCAGGATATTAAGGCATATTATAAGAAATAATATAATGCATAGCTGACTCAGATAGAATTGATTGCATGATGACCTTCTTAAGGATATTGGCACGGTCCACGCCATGGTGGGGTCTTGAAAGGAATAGCTTGGGCTGCACTTTCCGAGTTGGCAAGGCCCCGGAGGGAGAGCTGCTGGCAGGGCCACAGCTACCAGCACTTGCTTTCACTGTAAAGATCTCTGCCTTGGCATAGTGGTGCGGCTTTCACTTTCTCTTTTGATGTTTTGGTCAGCGTGGCAGTTTCCTGAGTTTCCAAAAGATGCA
>NW_007726554.1:47723-62023 GCF_000696425.1 Galeopterus variegatus
GACAATTCCAAATTGTCCCTTTTGAGTCTATTTATTACACCAATGGATGTTTTAAAAACACCTTATGAATAGCCATGAGCAATTGTTTTTACCAAAGAAATTAATAAACAACAGAAATCCCCATCTTCTTCCCACCATCTAGGTAAATGGTTATATAGATTAAAAAATGGAAAAAGGAAAAATTTGGTACCCTCCTAAGGGACGTCCTAAATATGACTTAAGTTGGAAAACGTCATTTACAGGGGATTATATTAATGGTAAGAGAATGGTTGGAATTAATGGAAAAAGATACTATAAAAAGAATTAAGTTTATGAGAAAGAATGTGTAAAAACCCTGTTACTCATTGGTGTCCTAAGTTAAAAGAAAACATCTTAGTAAGATATTGGGACAAAAACATATGATGCACAACTTTCCCTCCTAAAAATAAAGATTATAGATGGAATTTAGAATGCACCTGGTTTTGTGAAGGATGGTGCTGTGTACTTTGACACTTTACATTGGGCCACACAGCCGTTATATTAAGTACAAGCATGATAAAGCTGTTCAAATATCCTTTATTCCTTTTCTTAATAAACAATAGGTCCATGCCTATAGAAATATGAGAATCATTAAATCAAAGTTAAAAATATATATAAGGTTTGTTTAACACTTTGAAACCACAATCACTGCTGTCTCAATTTTGAGTCAGACATATAATTTTTGTTTGCTGGTAGTAATAAGTTTAAGGTTAATATGAGGACAAGAAGAAAAGAAACACAATGGTAAAGAACGTCAAGAACAGCAAGTCATGGACTAATCAACCACAACAGATATAATCACCAGAAAGAATTGGCTGACCACTGAGTTTTATTTAACTTTGTAGATTATTAATTTTATGAGAACTGATGTAATTTTAAGAAAAGTTTCTGTTTAACTATTAGCTTAATAATTTTAAAGGTTTATGTAGTTAAAATGCCCACATTAACTCCCCCATGTTGTGTAACAAATAAAAATGCTGTTTTCAGTCTAAAGGCTGCTTCAGCTGCTTTAGCTGCTTTGGCTGTCCGCCTTTCCATCCCTCTTTCAAAGACCCCCAACTCGACTGGAGCTGGTCTCCGGCAGGATATCATTTTTTTTTTTTTGTCCTAAAGGAGAAAATTAGAAGTTGACTATTATTAGCTAGTTCTGGACTAGCTGCCATGAATCTGCACATTTCACTGGCCTAATCAAGAGGAGAATAAGGATCATCCCTTTCAAGTGTATGGTAGTAATCCATTATTTTTTAGTGGTCCAGGAACTTTACAGAAGACTCATTATTATAAAGGTGTCAATTCTTTTCAAATTTATACATAGTTTTAATGAACTTTCAATCAAAATACCAGACTGGATAAAACTGATAATAATTTTTAAAAATGTGAAAATTTGGGGCCATATTATGACAGAAACAGAAAATCATACTTGGAGTCACAGTCTGATACATGGTGGCGGCTATTGGAGGCTGGAGGTGGCTGTCCCCAAGCCACCTCTGGCCTGGGCCTTGCTTGACTTCCTGCATGGATGAGGGGGTCACTGTATCAGCATGCCTGCAGTCCATTTGTGGCACATCAGTTGGTAAATTCTGTCTACCCTCACAGGGGAGGTCTGGCTCCTCCATGTGGCCAACTTGGACAGCACCTCATGCATTTTGTCTCACATCCCAGTGGTACCCAGCTGAGTCCACTGCTAGTCACCTTTTCAGGACAGTGAGAGTGATGGACATGATGAAATTTCCAGAGGATTTCAATTCTGTCTGATCTAATCATGTGTTCTATATTTCTGACTGTAGACCCTTAAGTCCAGACATGCGTAATTTCTTAGAGATTCTGAAAGAAATACCTAGATAATTCCTTCAATTGATTCTGGGTGTAGTATCATGTGGTGTCATGCCTAGTGGGTTCCAATTGGTGATTGGAGTGGGCATGGAAGTCTCTTATACAGCATGGTTACTATAGTTAATGATAATGTATTGCATGCTTGAAATTTGTGAAGAGAGTAGTTCATAAGCATTCTTATCACAAAAAAGAAAATAGTAGCTGTGTAAGGTGATGTATAAGTTAATTTGAATGTGGTAATCATATCACAATGTATTCATACATCAAAACATCACCTTGTATACCCTAAATATATTCACTTTTATGTCAATCATACTCCAATAAAGCTAGAAAAATAAAATAAACAGTATTAAAAAATGATACATACTTAAAGATATCTGAGCTACCAGAACGATAAAGGGGACAGTGGTCTGTCCATTGTAGGATAGAACATTAGGTGTCCCTAGTTCAAAATGTCAGAGCACTTAATTAAACTTTCCCTTGTAATACTTTGGAATCAAGGCAATTCATCCATTGAGAGCTTGGTTTGTTTGGTAGCCTCTATTTTCAGATGTAATTGAGAGACTAAGGAGTGGAAGAATAAATCAATAATTTGGCTTCTTATTACGTCTTTGAGTTACATAACACAATAAAATTAAAAGCATTAGTTATGATCTCCTTAGCTGTGATTTTAGATAAAAACTCATGTCCAATGTGACTCTGTTTTAGAAATCAATTTCTTTTTGCACTTGTCATTCTAGAGAAGGTGATGGATAAGTTACAGGTGAAATATGAGTATGTGGTATCTATGATGGAAATTGAATATATCCATTCATATTACATTGCCACATAGAAAGATAGAGTACTGATTGTCTAAAAATTGGATCTTGACAATTAGAATAGAAAAATGGGTTTTCAATGGCTTTGAAAAATAGTAATCAAAACCCATTTATAATAATTTCCCACTATCCATTTGCCTGATGAATTTTAAGATATCAATTCAATGATGATTTGAGGGCTAAGAACAATCAGACTAGGGAAGACAAAAATTATTATTAGAATGTATTTCAGGATTTCTTACAAAGACCTAGCCAAAACAAGAAGGGAACATATGAATCCTGTACGTTAAAACAGAGCTGTTGAATTAGACAGAATGTATGATACTGGTAAGCCTCACTAAGAATTACATAGCCCTATTGCAGCAACTAGAAGTGACCCCAAAAATGTTCTGGATTGAATGACACACATCTACACTGTGTTTTAAATATTAAAAATGGTATTTTTCACGTTAAAAAATCAAACTTTCTGTATACAAGAATATTAGCTTTAATCTCTGATAGTGGACCTGGCTATTCAAGCCAAAATGATGTTTTTGAAAGTGTTTGGAAATTTATATATGCTAGACAAATGTAACCTAAATAAATCACCACCATCACCACTACTACCGCTACTGTCATCACTGTTGAGCAATCTACAAGCCAGTAGTAAATGCATTTTTATTTACAATTTTAATTTTCATCAGGAAGACTATTTTTTTAAACCATAAGAAGGGATATGAAGACTTGGCTTCAAATCAGAGTCACAAACATTTCAGAGGAGAAAGGTAGTGTACTTTACACTGGGGTATCATACACTTAAAAAAAATAGAAATGTATAGATTGAGTTCTGTGCAAGGAACCTCAGAAATCCTCCAGATCACAAATATTACCATCCAAATATTCTCTCGTATTTACAGTTAACTCTCATGTTTCAATAGTTAATTCTGGTTCTTCCTCTCTTCCCTCCCTTGGGGGAGGAGGCACAGGAACAGGATTCTGTTCAGGGCTGCTGTGGGTTGAGAGGAGAGAGGAGGAGGATGTGGTTTTGCACAGGAACGGCATGGTTCAGAAGCACTGTGTCTTGGCTGCTGGCACAGAAATAAACTCCAAAGTCCTCCAGTTCTGCAGGCTGGATCTTCAGAGTGGAATATGTCCCTTCAGTCCTTTCAGCTGGGACTCAATCAAGGGCCATTCCTGACTCATCTTATACACACTCTTTCAGAAAGTATATCAGAAATGCCATTTCTTTCCCGACAGTGCATTGGTACCAATAGAGAGAATCATGTCCAGAAATTGGGTCATATCTCACAATCACAGTCTGATTCTTCTGTATGACCCTGTGTCTGGGGAACTGAGCAACTCCAGTTGCTGTGTGGGAGAAGACAAAAAGAGAATACATGACAAGCATGAACTGGGAAAGGGTAACATAGAGATGTTCAAATTATGACTCACTTGCTTCCAGAATATGAAGGGACACTAAGCTGAGAAGCCTGGGCACCATGGCAAAGACCCAGATAAAGATGAGCACTTTTCCAGGTGTCAGGAAACTTGTGATCATGAGCAGAAATGAAAGCAAATTTGTGTTCTTGGCCCTGATAGGTGTGGCCTACAGTGACATCAGCATATTGGCTAATGTCCACAACCTCGGAGCTCCCTCTGGGGGAGTGAGAGCATAGTAGCCTGAGCAAGTGTTCTCCAAAGAGGGTTGCCTCTCAAGGGGGTGGTGGAGGAGCACTGACATCAATTAAAATTGACCTGTTCATGCACTTGACTAGGTATTAACCTCTTGTATGTTCGTAAAGAAGCCACCACTCACAGCACCTGAGTCCAAAGTCTGGCTCCTACTCCATCTGGCCTGGCCCTAGTGTCTTTCATGTACCACATCCCCAAAGACTGGGGCATTTCAACTTGAAGTGTCTACTGCTTTTATTCTATTATGTTTAATTATTAATATCTGTTATCTCTAAATTCTCTTTTCCCATTTTCGCTTTTTGACCCCACCACTCTCAAACTCAGCATGCTCAAAACATAAAAAAATTAGCCTTAACTCCACTCCACCATCTTGAACATACTCCAGTCAAGCTTTTGACCCCACTACTCTCAAACTCAGCATGCTCAAAACATAAAAAAATTAGCCTTAACTCCACTCCACCATCTTTCTAGTTGATTTGGCTGAAACCCTTAGAGTTGTCTGACTCTTTTTTATTTATTCCACCCTATAGCCAGTCCACTGGGAAATTCAACTGGCTCTGTAATTAAAATATACCCAGAATTCATTTATTTTTCATCACTTTCACTGCTAACACTGTGGGCCAAACCACCATCATCTTTTGCCTGGATTATGGCAATACACTCCTAAATGGTCTCCCACTTTCATCTTACTTCCGCACTAGCTCTCAAACTGAGCTCACTAGAACATGCTAGGTCATGTCACCCATCTGCTCCAAATCATCCACTAGCTCCCAGTTTTGTTCAGAATAAGAAAGCAAAGCTCTTACGGCCTTCAAGGTCTTATGTGATCCACCACACCCCATTACTTCTCTGACCTAAACTCCTACCTCTCCCTTCCTTGATTTTTCAGTGTTGGTGGCCTCCTCGTTGGTCCTTGAATATCCTTTAGGGACTTTGTACTGGATCTTCCCTCTGCCTGCAATCCTCTTCCCCCAGATCCCTGCATGTCTCCTATTCCATCTCCTTGATGTCTTTCTCAAAATTCACTTTCTCTTTAGGCCCTTCTCTGAACAATTTATTTTTAGTTTCAATGGTCCTTGCTCAGGCAGTCCTGATCCCTCTCACCTTAGTCTGCCTTTTCTTTTATCCATAACAAGTATCACCTTCTAACATACTATATACTTCATTTATTCAAAGTTATTATTTGTTTTCTGTATCTCCCTCCCTGAATAAAAGTTAAACATCAAGAAGACATGAGTCTTTGTATTCTTTTACTTTTTATTGATATATGCTAAGAACTTAAAACAATGCCTGAAATTCTTTGGACACCCTCCCTGAATAAAAGTTAAACATCAAGAAGACATGAGTCTTTGTCTTCTTTTACTTTTTATTGATATATGCTAAGAACTTAAAACAATGCCTGAAATTCTTTGGACAGGAGGTAATGCTAGAATGAAATCTTGAAAGATTAGAGATTCTTAGTGGCCCATGGAAGGCATGCCACAGACAGGGGACAGTTGAGTCTCAAACTCATTTCCTCTCATTGCAGTTCAAGATGGGTGTTAGATAAAAACTTGAGAGCAAAGTTTGCAAACAATAATACAGGGACATGAGTTTCTTGGCCCAGTTTCAGATTAACTGTACATACTGGGGTATATTAATCTCCTCTGGCTGCTATAAAAATTACCACAAAGTTGGTGGCTTATAACAGCAGAAATGCATTCTCTCGCAGTTCCAGAAAAGTCGAAAATCATTATCACTGGACTGAAATCAAGCTGTCATCAGGACCATGCTCCCCCTAGAGGCTCTAGGAGGGAATCCATTCCTTGTCTATTTCAGCTTCTGGTGGCTGGACATCATTTCCTCAAATCTTGTTGAGTGGTTCTTTCTCCAGCCTCAGGGAGTTTTCTCACAGGTGTGCATGTGTGCTTATCAGAACGCAGCTGAGAGTCAAGGGAGGCCCTATGAAGATCTCCAGAATTCTCTCTGTGCGGCAATCACCTTTCCATTTCCCTGCCTTGTGAAATCTTGACTTTGAATTCCCAACTTGGACTTTGAACTCAGTGAGATTACTAAATTCTCCCTGGCCCAGAGCCTGGAAACTCCCTTCTAGGTGCTAAGGTCGGATAGTCCTAGTGCTCAGCTTGGTTGTTTCCAATCTCTCAGGGATCCCTGTCTTTTGTTGCCTGATTTTCAATGTCTTGACAACTGTTGTTTCACATATTTTATCTTTTATTTTATTTTATTTATTTACTTACTTACTTACTTACCTACTTACTTACTTACTTATTTTTTGCTCTTTCAAGCATGAGGTTAAATCTGATTTCTTAAATCTGATTCCTGTTTATCATCTTGATTGGAAGTAGAAGTTCACTCCAGAACCATGTTGAAATTTTCAATGTTGGGATCCCCAAGGACTTCAATGGTTATGAACCTTTTCATCAATTTCTTTGGTTTCCATTCCACGTGAGGAGTGTAAAATATCATTCCACACATATGTGAAACACAGCCTGGAATTTCAATTTACCTCTGCTACCTATTTCACTTTATCTGTCACCCGAAGGCCTGGCCAAACATCCAGTTTCCTAATGGCATTTCTAGGTCTTTGGGTTGTAATATTTCTAGTTCATGAAGTCTAGGGACATTCTGAGGCTTCAGGATTAATGCAAAAGGTGTAATTCTAGCTCCTTTGTGTAATTTCTTTCATATAAGCATTAAAATCCTAGCTCCAACTGTGAGGCCTTTATCTAGTCTGAAAGCTTATAGGTTATTATGATGTTAACTTTCCCTTATTACTCTGCCTATAAGCTTCCTCTCTTTTCTTTTGCATAGAGAATTTCTTTTTCTGTTTAGATTATCTGTTATTGGTGGTGCTGGTGGTGGTGGTGTTTTAAATTTTGATGGTGAAGAGTGTTTCTAATTTAAAAAGCAAAACCAATAGACAAGCACAAGGCTAATCATCTTTTTTTCTGCTCTTTCTCTACTCCTTCTGTCTCTCTAAATAACCATATATTTTACAACTTTCTCCTTCCTTACACAAATATATAAAACTGTATATAAACTTAAAAAGGGACTTTTACTGATTTGTTTTTTCTTAATTTTGCAAATTATTTTGCCCTTGACATTTTATCTTGATCATTTCTACGAGTGAACAGACTATTTGGCTTTCTTTTAACGTTTTTGTACATACGAAGAGAAGGCCACACACACATAAATGAGATAGGATCATACATTCTGGGTACATTTTTTTTTACGTTTTTATAACTGTCAAAAGTATAACTATAATTGGTGGATGAAACCAGCAAACTCAATTTTAAAAACAAGTTCTTTTACTAAAAGAAAAGTATACAGCTTCCTATGCATAAATGGCCTTACAGACTTTAAGACACACTCCATGGTTATAATCTTGCTTGACAAAGGTAAGGGACATTTTAGATTTTCTGTGCTATTCAAAGGGCAGAGTGTGGGCACTATTTTATTTTCCAGGTAAGAAACATGGAGAAAAAAGAGACGAGAATCCAAGGTATGCGTAAGAATTGCACAATTGTCTTAGACCACAAAATCTAAGTAGAAGAAGGGAATTGAGTGTATGAGGAGGTGATACACAGTGCAATGTTTGCAGAAGAAGTCAATCAGAGGTCCTAATGGGATTGAAGAATTATTGCAGAGATGGAAAAAAAGAAGATTGTGGGAGACAATAGGATGTTTGAGAGAGCTGTTTTAGAGGTGGTTCAGTTTGTTTGTAACTGCAAGTCTAGAATATGAGAGTGGAAGTTAGTATCTGAGATGTCTCAGAGGCAACGATCACTGGAGTGAGCAACTGAAGAAACTGAGGAGCCAGAGTATCACTTAGATGTTGTAGGACATCAGAAACTCTGGGAGTTTTAAGGTGGAAGAGACAGAAATGGTGGAGAAGCCATAATGAAAGCAAAAAGGGAGGAAATGATCCGTGCACATTGGCTGCACAGTTTTAAGCTCAATCACTTGAAAATTGTGACATGCACCCTCAATCTTGGACTCAGTCGCCCTATGAGAAATTTGTGAGGAACCCCAAGAACCAGCCTTCACACTGCCTTTCTAGAAAAATCTCCTAACGAGATATTTCATTACATTCTGTTCTTGCCTTGCCTGGGGACAGATAGAACATCAAGCCCACGTCCTTCCTGTGATGGGGGAGGAGGCTAGAAGGGCTGCTGAGAACTGCTGGGAGCTGAAGGAGAAGGGGAAGCACCAGGGTTTGTGCACAGGGAGGGGGGGATCCTGCAGCGCTGTGGCTGAGCTGCTGGCACAGAGGTAGAGTGCTGAGTCCCTGGGTTCTGTGGGCTGGATCTTCAGAGTGGAGACTGAGGCGTTAGGCATCTGAGCTGAGAATCGTTCCTTGGGCATCCCTTTGTCATCTATGGGAGCCTGGTTGCTGAAGTAAATCAGCAACTCCAGGCCCTGCACCACAGTCTGTCTATACCAGAAAAGGGCAGTGTGTCCTGAAATTGGCTGACATCTCAGAGTAACTGCTTGTCCCGTCTCCGTCACTTCATGCCTGGGTGTCTGGATGACTTCAGCATCCATGGGCTCTGTGGAAAGGAACAGAATTTGGGGAGAGAATAGGAAGACAATTGGAATCATAGCTGGCAATGTTCAAAAGTGAAGATTCTGTATTTCTGAGAACTCACCTACTCCCAGGAGACAAAGAATCACACAGCAGAGGAGCCGGGTGACCATGGCAGGTTGGGGCAGGAGGAGGCTTCACCCTTATGAGGTTCTTGAGGGCATGAGCAGAGGAGCTGGGGATTCCAAGCCCAAAGTGGAGGGTGGACTGGCAGTGACATCACTGTCTCTGTCACTGCTCAGAGGACCTCCTTCCAAAGTTGAACATTAGTCCTTTGCACAAGATTGGCCGAAATAAATCGTAATTATTCTGGGGTGCAGTTGGCTCATTCACAGATTCACTGCTACCTCTGATAGTGCCAGTGCTTCAGTGACCATCACAGACAGCATCTCCCAATCTCCCTTCTCTGATGTACCATGTACTGACTGCCTGCTAGATGTTTCCACCTGGGTGTGCCATCAGCACCTCAAATTCTGGACATCAATAACTTTTTAAATCTCAAAAGCTTCTTTATTCCTTACACTGGCAGTTTCTCTTTCTGAGACACACTAAATCAAAATAATTAATTGCTTAGTTAGGGCTTTGTCCCAGATCCCTCCTGGAAGCATCTGGACCTGGCTGCCATGCTCATCATGAAGTGGACTAGGTGGATGCCCTGGGAACAGATGGGACTGTGTGCAGATTTTATTCCCAGTGAGGGTCAGAGATAGTGCTCTGTGCTGCTGTTTCCTCAGCCCACGGCACAGTGCCTCCTGCATTTCCATATCTCCTCCACATAGGAGGTTCTTAACTTCTCCACATTAAGATTGCTGTTCATAGAGAGGATGGAACCTGCTAGCTCTGAGTCTTCGCTGTTGCTGCAGAGATACACTCTTCCAGCACCCCAAACTGGGAAGTATGTCAAGATGGCAGAGAGAAACGTATGGCAGTGAAGCCCTCATAATGGCAGAGAATCAGCAGTGCTCACTCTCCCTCGTCCGGTGGATACAGGGCTTCAGAAGGAAGATAAAAACACAAACACATAGAATCACACTTTGAGACAGGACATAGTATTCCAGGATGGAGATGTTTTTATTTATATATCCAGAATGAATCTCCTCTAGGATACAAGAGTCATGAAACAGAGACTGTGATCATATAACAAGTTCAACACGTGAGTGGGGTATCTCCTTCCTCAGTGCTCTGATCCTTACTGGTAAAAAGAACCAGACGTTGGGTCACTGAGGCCCTGGTGATTTTTTCTGATGATATTAATCTACTATGGGCTTCTGAAGGTTGAGAGCCCCTCTGACTCAGGGCACAGTTCAGGCTGTCTTTCTCAGGGCCCAGCTTTAAAATTCCCCACCACAGCAGCGGGACAGGACCAGGCTGGATTTAGAGGAAAGCCCTTTCCAACAGCTTTTCTGATGTTCCTAACAAACACAGTCGCTGTTTTGATTCCCTACATCAGGGCATAGTTGTACGAGACCAGCTCCTGCTCCCCCACACCCTATGCAGGCTCACAGGCACCCCATGAGTTTAGACAGGTGGCCTCGTATGCTCATCTTTTCATCCTTTCCTATAACTAGCGGAGAGCTTCCTCAGTGATCTGCATTAGCTAATGGAACACAATTCTCTCTACCTCTTTGTCTCTCTCTCTCTCTCTCAACAAAGGCTACTTCTTCAATCAGGAAGGGGCTTCCATTATTACACTGTAACAGAGATGTACCCTAATGATCTGCATTAGCTAATGGAACACAATTCTCTCTATCTCTTTGTCTCTCTCTCTCTCTCAACCAAGGCTACTTCTTCAATCAGGAAGGGGCTTCCATTATTACACTGTAACAGAGATGTACCCTACCTGCCCTGTTGTCCTGAAGAATGTGTGAAGAGTTAGGATGCAGGGTCCTTTCCTTCTAGTATATTGGCCACAATCTTTGCAATCTACCGAGGCTCTCCCTAAGCACACATCTCTGTGGGTTAATGAGACTTGAGTTGGAGGATGGAAGGGGATGGGAATCTTGTGTCCACCTTTATTTCTCTGCTCATGTTTTGGCACTAAAAAAAAAAAAGATTAAGTTAATTTGGACCTAGTGGTAGTAGTTGTATGTGTATTCCTGGCCCCTTTGCATAATGACCACCCCAAACTTGGCTACAATCCCATGCTTATTGATCTTAACCTATCTGCACAAAACTGAAGTCGTTGGGTTCCACCCTTCTCTCTCCAACACTTGCTCAGTGCCCACAAATTGGGTTTGTAATTCAGGGACCCAGCCTGAGCTTTTCCTTTTTCCTCCACTACTAGACAGTTCTCTCGGCTTCTCTACAGAGTCACAGAATGGTGGTGGAACTGTAGTGTCTCCTGGTGGCCAGTGGGGCTGAATCACTAGAAATGACTTTGTCAAGATGAGATAGGAGGTGCTTAGTCTCCTGGGGGTCAGGTTTCAGAGGCCATTCCCTTGGGTCTTAAATCACTCCCCTGGAATTCAATCCACACTTCTGAGTCCTAAGCTACGGGGGCCTGCAACACCCATTTTCAGCACGAGCACATGGAAATTAAGACTGTCCTTTCTACATGTGAAGCAATTAGACTTCTGTATTACAATTTTTGGGAAGGGACATTGTTGAATTTGTACTTACATGCCCAAGAATGACCAAAGCTTGGTAAATCAGCCTCAGTAATTATTGTGTTACTACTGGTATTATTCAAGCTTCTTGCAGCCTTAAAGGGGATACTTTGGAGAAGAACATTCCAGGCAAAGGGAACAGTCAGAGCACAGGCCCTAAGGCAGAAGTGGGCCTGGAATACCTGAGGAATGGCCAGAAGGCCAGTGTGGCTGTTGGAAAAATAAGCAAGGGAAAGAGGAATAAAAAAGGAGGCAAGAAACACAAAGGAGAGGGAAATGATCTAGGGCCTCACAGGCTCGTGTAGGCTCTAGGTTTTTCTCTGAGTGAGATGGAAACTATTATATGTCTTGAAATAAGACATAGTGAGAATCATATAAGAGCTTAGACAATGTGAGAATTAAAAACATGGGAGTATAGACATTGTGTGCTACATGGGCTGAGACATCAGAAAGATAGAAGAATTGTAGTGTTCCTGGCATTAGTGAGGTGGAAAGAAGGGAGGTAATGGTAGGAGGATAGGTGATTAAAATAAAAATGTTGGAAGGAACTTTGCTGCTCCTTGCATGGTCTGTAATCATGGAAGTGAGTCTGAAAAAAATAATTGAAGGAAAAAAAAAGTTCTCAGAAGTGAGGAGGTCAAGAAAGTGAGAAGCCAAGGCAATGTATAAATCGTCCATGGGATGGTCAACTCTTCAAGAACAACGACTGGATTAGCAGCAGGCAGAAGGCATGAGTGGGAGGAGAGATCTGATAGTGAAGAAGTAACCACCACAATAAAGGGTGATGGTCTGCTGTCATGCGTGTCAGGAAGCTGAGCTTTGGAGGAGGAGGGAGAATGATCTGGAAGCAGCAGTGAAGAGTCAGGAGAACAAGGAAAGTACTAAAGCCACACCTAGACAAAAATTATGTCCCTTGACGTACATGGAAAAGGAACTGAATTTCATTCTGCGCCATTTCATCTCAGAAGTCAGAGCCCTTAACTGACAGAAAATAGGACCGTGACAAGTGGTATTGGGCTACAAGGCAGAAATCAGGTAAACCTGAATGGCCTCGGGCACTCCAAATACAGGCATCTTTGTACCCGTTGCCAAAGATGCCCTGAGAGAGGCTGAGAAACCATCAGTATATTAATAAGACTCTAGAAGACAGGAATTATAGCTATTCAGAATGGGCAGCAGATGTTGTGTAGAAATTCCTGGCACAAATCAGAAGAAAAATATAGGTTTGGGTCTTAAGGACCTGATAAGAGAGGAAAGAAGACAAGTGAGACTGGGTGGCCTGTGTGCTGCAGATGTCCCACCGTGGATCCACACAGATGGTTCCAGAGCAGGCAGCGGAGGAGCCCTCATCAGAACCTGAGTCCACACAAGCCCTCAGCTCCCCCTGGGCTCTCCCCCGCAGGATGGAGACAAATGGATCTCAAGACTCCAGGAGTGGCGGCTGGCATCTAAACTGTTAACTGCCTGCATTACCCATATTTGAGACACTCTTTGAGTGTAATGAAAGATTCCTATGTAAATGCTAAGTTGAAATTAGCATTCAAAGAAATGTCCACAACCACACTGAAGAAATTTCTTTCATAATTGAGAAAACACCAGAGGAGGAAACTCTGTTCATAGCTTACAGTGAGAAGAGAATAGAGAGGCTTAAGCAGTTCAGAAGACTTGGCCATTACCAGGAGCCCCCCCTTCAGATGGGGATGGCAGGCAGGAACTCCGCACCGTGGGTAATTAGGGTTTATCTAGCATGTGTGTCAGTGACCAGCAGACAATTTGTGAGGGATCCACAAAACTCATTTCCTACATTACTTTCTACACAAGATTTTCTCTGTTGGTACCTTATCATTTTCTGTCTCTGTCATTCCTCAAACCCACTTGCTTCTTACAGAGAGAAAGAAACAGAGAAGACTTAGAACTACTGGGAACTGGAGAGGCAAGAGGAAGCACCAGGGTTTGTGCACAGGGAGGGGGGGATCCTGCAGCGCTGTGTCTGAGCTGCTGGCACAGAGATACATGGCGGAGTCCCCGGGTTCTGCGGGCTGGATCTTCAGAGTGGAGACTGAGGCGTTAGGCATCTGAGCTGAGAATCGTTCCTTGGGCATCCCTGCATTGTTCATGGGAGTCTGATAGCTAAAGTAAATCAGCAGCTCCAGGCCCTGTACCACAGTCTGTCTGTACCAGAAAAGGTCGTAGTGGCCTGCAATTGGCTCACATCTCAGAATAACTGCTTGTCCCATCTCTCTCACCTCATGCCTGGGTGTCTGGGTGACCTGAGCATCTGTGTGCTCTGTAAAAGAAGACAGAATTGAGGAACAGAATGAGGAAAATATAGGGAGCCATCAGGACAGAAGCCCACATGAGAATGCCCAATATTCTGAGGACTCACTCGCCATCAGAATACAAAGGGCCACACAGCAGAGAGTCTGGGGGCTCATGGCAGGGTAAGAGCAGATGTGGATTATCCCAGTATAGGGCCTTTGTGAGCATGAGCAGAGACATGAGTGTTAGGACATTTTATCACCAGGAGATGTGTCTGTCAGAGGCATCACTGAATGAGCCACCACCCCCAACATGAAAGTTCCCTTCAGAGGAGGCTGCACCTCTGAGAGATGAATTGGGCAGGACTGAACTCAACAGTGGTTGACCTGAGATACAGATCTACACATCCAGAGGTTCTCTGAATTGTTTTTTATTTTGTATTATCTATTCAGCATCGTTTCTCTATTGTATCTGTCACCCAAGATCATGTCACCTACAGACATCTGCACT
>NW_007726554.1:63118-63885 GCF_000696425.1 Galeopterus variegatus
GTTCAGCATCGTTTCTCTATTGTATCTGTCACCCAAGATCATGTCAGCTACAGACATCTGCACTCAAAGTACAAGTATTTAAAGATGCATTTCTTTCCTTATTGTAAGATAGCTTCTCTGAAAACCCTCACGTGCCTCTCACTGGTGGCTCGATGCTCCTAGTCATACACACCCTCAATTCATCCATCCGTCAGTTAGGAGGTGGCCTCGGATCTCTCTAGGAAGAATAAGGATGTCAACTACCTTGTTAGGGCCTCAGGGGTTGATCTGATGTCCCCAAACTAATTAGATTCGAAGGCTCTACTCTGCGGTGAAAGACCTCCTTGAGTTAATTTATCCTTGAGCTGTACTGAATTCCCAAAGCCCTAGCAAAGAATCTCCCAAATTCTCTATCCTCACTAGGACACAAGCAGAGATGTCTTGTTCTCCAAGATTTGAAAATAAAATGCTCCTAATTTGATTTACATCTAATTTTTACCCTAGAAAAGATCAAGGTTTTTTAATTGTTAACACGTGGACTTTTCTCTACAAAAGGGACTACCAACATAAATCCATTTCATCTCAGGGTGGAAGTTATAGAGAGCTGAGAGAAGCCTGTGTTTTTTGGGTTAATCAATCACATTATTTGCTAGCAAAGAATAAGAAACAGTTAGAGTTGATTATTTTGATGATGGCATAAGACATTCTACTGAGTCCTCTAAATCTGTGAGCACATGGTAATTTTATTTATTTATTTATTTATTATATATAGAATTTTAATTTTTTTT
>NW_007726554.1:64333-69492 GCF_000696425.1 Galeopterus variegatus
CCTCCATACCATTTTCCATAGAGGCTGCACCATTTTGCAGTCCCACCAACAACGTATGAGAATTCCTTTTTCTCCGCAACCTCGCCAGCATTTATCGTTCAGAGTCTTTTGGCACATGGTAATTTTAAACAGAGAATAGTTTACAGACTAGCCTGTGGTACCTGAAGGGCCTGTTTTCCATATGGGATCTTTCCCCCTGTAGTGTGTGTTGGACCCAAAATGTAAAACTGTGGTCATCACTTTGTTTTCAAGAGGTCATAGTTTGTTTCTCTCCCGTAAGCAGGTGTATTGGTGTGGAAGGCAGAATGCTGGCCTTGAAAGTTGCCCATGTCTGATCCCCATAGCACGTGAATGTGTTAAATTATGTGGTATAGGGGGATTAAAATTCCCAATGACACTAAAGTTGCTAATTAGCTGTCTGATTAGGGAGAGTCCTCTGGATTTTCTAGGCAGGCCCAAATTAAACCCAAGTGTCCTAAAATGTGGGAGAAGGAGGAAGAAAAATCTGGGTGACAGAGTATGAGAAAAGACTGGACCAGCCATGGTTGGCTGTGAAGATGGAAAAGGGACAAGAGCCAGGAGAGCTGGAGTTCTCTAGAAGCTGGAAAAGATTCTCCCCAGATACTCCAGAGGAGTGCAGCCCTGCCAACACCTTCCACGCATCTGTTATATCCATTTTTCATTTCTGACCTCCAGAACTGTAAGATAATACATTTGCGATATTGTAAGCCATCAAGTTAGTGGTGACGTTTTACAGCAGCAATAAAAATTGAATTCACTACACTTTCCATGGGACACAAGGGTAAAAGAGGCAGACATCAGATACAAAACCCAGGTGGAGGCAGATGCACAATCCATGGAAAGAACTTGAAATCAGGGCAAGGGGAGTCCAGGCCAAAAATTCTTAACTCTACCCAGACCTCACACACTGCTTTAGGGGACACACGGGAGGCTAAAGTGAGTGACAAATCAGGACTAGATTATGTCAGCTTCCTGCTGAGAAGAAAAGTTCTTGGGGAGAGAATCCTGGTGTCTGGTTCAACCCAGTTCATGCCTAGTAAGTGGACGTGCTGGTGGTGTCACTGTGATTGTCAGCTCCCTGGGGCCAGCGTCCCTCTGATGTGGTCAATGGGTAGCACCTCCATTTCCCCCAAATCTGCCCTTTAACTACAACAGAGCAGGTAGGGCTGGCCTGGGCAGGTTTGAGGTCAGGCTCTCTGAGGCTTCTCTGACACACAATTTGCTTATTTGCTTCCCTGACCCAGAGTGTGCAAGATGACCCCCCAGCTCTTTGTGTCTCCACGTCTTAAGCAAACTCAGAGATGTCCCCACTGCAAGCATGACTGACATGCAGAGCCCGATTCAGAGCAAATCCATCTCTACAACAATCGAAGTGTTAGAGTCTCTAATTCCTTCATCCTCAGCCATCATTCAAGAACATCTGCAAAAACCTCCCTGAGTCCAGGCTAGAACCCAGGGTTTCCCTTAAAGATCTTTCAGAGAGCAATCTCAGCCCCTCCCCACACTCTAGATGACAATGAAGACACAGTGCCTCCTAGTGGACAGCGGGAGGAAATAGCATAAATGTGCCCTTGCCAGGACAGGGGCAAGTTGTGTCTTGTTTCATTGAGTATGGGGGATAAAGGATATTATGATTTTTTGGAGTAAGAAGGAAACTACATAATATTAGTATTATTGTGACCTACATTGGAGCCACCTAAGAGAGAGATACTGGAGCCGGACAGATGGAGATCATAATATCACTTTTAATATTGATAAACAACAGGGCTCAGTGTGAGAACAAATGGACTCTCTAACATTACAAGAAATCAAAATTTAACCCATTTTCTCTCCCTTCCAGGCTGAAGGTCCACTCCATATGGGAAAGTTCCCTACTGATCTTAGTGCATGCTGAGAAAGCACCAAATAATCTATCTTTTCTTTAGGTATCCAGAAAAAATGTGTGAAGATGAGGAGAGCCAAAAAAAAGATGAAGACTAAATAACATAACTTATTGCCCCTCCCATAGAGAAGATTGGTAAGAAATAAGAAGACTCGAACAGGAGTATTACTTTAAGGAGTCACCAAAATGGATATAGTGGAATTGTGTTGTCCCAGAAGATTGTGTTTAAGTGGGAAAGATGACAGCCACATGACAGCTACTCTTTCCAATTCCAACCACTGCTGCTTGGTATACTCAGAAAACACAGGACAAATGCATCATGACAGTGTAGCAATTACATTAGTTCCAAGTCCATTCTGTACTCTCTGATCAAGTCTAAGCATTCATTCCCTGATCTATTTCCCATCTTACTGCAGTGTTCACTGAAACATCAGAGGATGTGTAATAAAAATAAATGAAAACATAAAAATATCCCAATCATAATGTGCCAAAAGAAACAGATATCCCAATTTTAGTATAAATCTCCTTTAAGTTTTTTTAAGTTATTTGTTTGAAGTCAAAGTTTAAGTATAACATCTCTATGTCAATTAAGTTAAATATCAATGAAATCAGCAACACATCAAACAAATTATAAACCATGATCAAGAAGGATTCATCCCAGAGATGCAAAGATGGCTCAACATATGTAAGTCAATAAGTGTGATCCACCACATCAACAAAATCAAGGACATTAAAAACCATATGATTATCTCAATAGATGTGGAAAAAACATTTGACAAAATTCAGGATCTCTTCATGATAAAAACTCTCAGCAAATTAGGTATAGAAAGAAAGTATCTCAAAACAATAAAAGCCATGTGCAACAAGCCCACCACCAATATCACCTTGAATGGGATGGTGAGAACAGGAAGAAGACAAAGATGCCCACTCTCACCACTCCTGTTTGACATAGTCATGGAAATAGTAGCCAGGGCAATCAGGCAAGCGAAAGAAATAAAGGGCATCCAGATTGGAAAAGATGAAGTCAACCTGTCCCTGTCTGAAGATGAAATGATCCTAGAAATAAAATCCCTTAGGTTTTAGACTCTACGAAAAAACTCTTAGAGCTGATAAGCAATTTCAGTAAAGTTGAAAGATAAAAAATCAACATGTAAAAATCAGTAGTGTTCGTATACACCAAAAATGAATGAGCAGAAATCAGGAAAGCAAACCCATTTACAATAATCTCCAAAAAATTCCTAGTCACCTAAGAATCAATTTAACCAAGGAGGTAAAAGATCTCTACAATGAGAACTGCAAATCACTGCTGAAAGAAATTAAAGAGGACACAAAAAGATGGAAAGACATTCTGTGCTCTTGGATTGGAAAATAAACATTGCGAAAATGTCCATAATACCCAAAGCTATTGACAGATTCAATGTAATTCCCATCAAAATGCCAATGACATTCTTCACAAAAATAGAGAAAAAAATCCTAACATTTGTATGGAACGAAAAAGACCCCAAATAGTCAATCCAGTCCTGAGCAAAAACAATAAAGCCGAGGCATACATAATACTACCTGACTTCATATTATACTACAAAACTGTAATAAACAAAACAGCATGATGCTGGCATAAAAACAGACACTAGGACCAATGGAACAGAATAGAGAACAGAGAAATCAACCCACATACTTACTACCAATGATCTTCAACAAAGGCATCAAGAATATACATTAGAGAAAAGACTGCCTCTTCAATAAATGGTTCTGGGAAAATTGGATATCTACATGCAGAAGAATGAAACTAGACCTATATCTCTCACCATAGACCAAAATCTACTCAAAATGGATTAAAGACTTAGATATAACACCTGGAGCTATTTAACTACTAAAGAAAACAGGGGAAACACAGGAAGTAGGACCGGGCAAAGACTTCCTTAATAAGACCCCCAAAGTACAAGGAACAAAAGAAAAAATAAACAAATGGGATTATGTCAAACTAAAAAGTTTCTGCACAGCAAAAGAAACATTAAAGAGAGTGAAAAGACAACCTACAGGATGGGAGAAAATATTTGCAAGCTATGCATCTGACAAGATATTAATATCTAGAATATACAAGGAGGGCCGAGCCCGTGGCGCACTCGGGAGAGTGCGGCGCTGGAAGCGCAGCAGCGCTCCTGCCACGGGTTCGGATCCTATATAGGGATGAACGGTGCACTCACAGCACTCACTGGCTGAGCGCAGTGCGGCCGGTCTCAAAAAGGACCAAAAAAAAGAATATACAAGGATCTCAAACAACTTAAAAATAAGTAAGCTGAGTAAAAATTGGGCAAAGGAGGTAAATAGGCCTTTCTCAAAGGAAGATGTACAAATGGCCAACAAACACATGAAAAAGTGCTCAACATTGTTAAGCATCAGGAAATTGCAAATCAAAACTACACTGAGATATAATGTCACCCCAGTTAGACTGGCCACTATCAAAAAGACAGAGTGTAACAATTCTGGTGAGGATGCAGAGAAAGGGGATCCCTCCTACACTGTAGGTGGGGCTGTAATTTAGTGCAACCATTATGGAAAACAGTATGGAGTTTTCTCAAACAACTACAGATAGAACTGCTATATGATCCAGCGATCCCTCTGCTGGGGGTATGCCCGAAGGAATGGAAATTGTCATGTGGAAGGAAACCTGCACTCCTGTGTTTATCACAGCTCTATTTGCAATAACCAAGAGTTGTAACCAACCTAAATGTCCATCCACAGACACTGGATAAGGAAAATATGCTATATATACACAGTGAAATACTACTCTGCCATAAAAAAGAATGAAATACTGCCATTCACAGCAACATGGATGAACTTAGAGAAAACCATTAAGTGAAATAAGCGAGGTACAGAAAGAGAAACACCACATGTCCTCACTTATAAGTGGAAGTTGAAAAATAAACAAATAAATAAAAGAAGAAAGAAAGATATAGGCTGGCTGATTAGCTCAGTTGGTTAGAGCACAGCCTTATAACCCCAAAGTAATGGGTTCAGATCCCCACACTAGCCAGCCACAAAACAAGAAAAAAAAAGAAAGTAAGATATAATTATCACAAAAATTCCTTGAATTTTCAAAAGGAGAAAACAGAAGTGAGCTACCAGAAGAGGGTGGGAGAGGGGGAGTTAGCAAGGAATTGGTAAAGGGCCACAAAAAATGAATATATTATGTAAGATAAATATAGTAATTATCCTGATTTGAGCATCACATATTGCACACAAGTATTGATATTCA
>NW_007726554.1:70177-72458 GCF_000696425.1 Galeopterus variegatus
AAATATAGTAATTATCCTGATTTGAGCATCACATATTGCACACAAGTATTGATATTCAACACTGTACCCCACAGATATGTACATCAATTATGTTTCAATTAAAAAAATCAGTGAAATCATAGGTTGTGAGGAAAAACATGGCTGGGACACTGAAGAGGGCACAGCCTGGGGAGGTGAGTCCAGTGGTCTTTTGTCCTTGGGGACATTTGCTGATCCCACTCAGCACGCATGAAGCAGCATCACAGGCCAGGAGATAAAGTCAAAGACCAAATATGCCAAACATAAGCAATGACAAACTCAAGTAGTAACCACAAGACAGAGGTACATCTGTTCTCCAGGTGACTCAGGACACCAGAAGTCTGAAATTCTGGCTCATGAACCCTCAGATTGTTTATACCTCCACCCACATGGCAGATGCAAAGTATAATTCTCTCTGGAAAAAGATACTTCCATCCCACACCAAAAATTATTTCTACAACTGTAATGTCTGGCACAGCATCAGGGAATCTTAAGAACCTCATTAGGTTCATAAGGGAAAATACAAACCAAACATCATGAAAACACAAACACTATGACTTAGAAGCAGCAAGAAAAGAAAACCAACAAATACAGCTCACAAAGATCTCAGCGGTGAAAATGATCAGACTGACTTTGAAACAACTAATAAAAGGTGATCTCAGGACTAAAAGATGATCTAAGAAAATGTTACGAGGGAATTTGTAACTACAAAAAGTGACTTGGAAGATTGGAAAAAGAGCCAAATAAAAATTCTGGCAAGGAGATGGTGGAGGGTCGTGTTCACACGACTGAAGTTTTGTCAGCTGAATAAATTGGAGGGAGATGTGCAACTAGTAACTGGACATGAATTATGACTTGAGTCCAGGTTGGCTACAGAGGGAAGAGAAGCCAGGAGGGGCTGAGGGACAGTCACGATGCCTTCAGGGGATTCCCAGTGAACTGTTGTCCAAGAAATTTCAATGAGTGCTTCAAAATGATTCCTGGTATGATCCTAGAGCATCTAGGCAGAATTTAGAGTAAGGATACGGAGCTGGACAGAACGAGTGTATTATGAGAGGGGCAATTTAATCAGGGACAATTGGTTACTTTAGAAGTTCTGACTAAGGAATATTTTAATGTGCTGAGGAACTATTTTAATATACAAAGGCAGACAGGTGGAAATGTTCCCACCATCCTCTGAACTGGCTGGCCTAAGCCCGGATACAGTGTTCAGCGATGCTGGTTACATTGAAGAGTTAAGTTGCTCTGGAGAAAGTAGCATTTGTCGTGAGCTAAGATTTGGGACTGGCTGCCAGGATGTGCATTTGTGTATATTCCTTTGGGGTTGAAAAATGCTGAACAAAATAGCTAAAATTATCATTATCATCATTAACAACATCATTATTAACATATTTCCACAAAACAGGGTGAAAATGCTTTCTAAACACATACTATGTGTTGACATTTCATAGCATAAAACACTCAACATAAGAAGCTAGAAGATGACAGTGTTAGCAAGGAAAACATTCAAATCACTGAGGTGGTGACAGGTACAGTGGTGCTGTGTGACTCAAATACAATCACCATCTGTATTATTAAGTTTATTTTACATGTTTCGTGACTGCATATAATTATAGAAGAAAAATCGTCACTACCTCTGAGGACTAAGTCTGGGATAAGTCACTTTCAGTTTTAGTTTCTTGAGCTGTCACCAAAAATTGCTTCAAATCTCTGAGTCATAATCATTTTCAAATAACATTTGCAGCCCTCGTGTTCCAAGAAATAATTCATGTGTTCCCATCATATGAATTGAAGCTTATATCTGCAAACCCACTTCTTTTCCTTGCATGATGAGGAATAAGGCGAGGCCTCTGTTAAGTGCAGCTGTGAGCTGAGTATAAAGAATAGAACCACACAGTCTGTGCACTGGGGGGAAGTGTCTCTGCAATGCTGTGGTTAATCTGCTGGTGCAGAAATACATGGCTGAGTCTTCCAGCTCTACAGGCCGGATTTTGAAAGTGGAGTCTAATCCTTTAGGCCTCTCTGTAGAAAAGTGATCCTTTGGCAACTGTGAATCACATAGTACAGCCTCATTCTCAGAGTGCATCAGAAGCTCCAGGCCCTGTCTGGGGTCTGCCAGTACCATTAAAGGGTAATATGGCCAGAAATAGTATCACACCAAAAAGCTGCCACCTGTCTTTTCTCTGTAATCTTATATTTGGGGGACTGGGTGACTCCAACTTCTATGAGTTCTATGTGAGGGAAAGAAAGAATTTGAAAATGG
>NW_007726554.1:72904-74037 GCF_000696425.1 Galeopterus variegatus
GGACTGGGTGACTCCAACTTCTATGAGTTCTATGTGAGGGAAAGAAAGAATTTGAAAATGGGAAGAAGTAAATGATTGGAATAATCACTGTGAAATTCAATGTGGAGATCATGGTGTTCTGAGGACTCACCTGCCCCCAGCAGATGGAGGGCCGCCCAGCAGAGGAGCTTGGTGACCATGGCAGGATTGGGCAGGATGGAATGTTCGCCAGATCAGGGTCCTTGTGAGCAGGAACAGAGGAGGAGGAGGGACATTCCTTTTCCCCAGAAGGCAGTTCCTACAGTGACATCACTGTCTTCACAGATGCCCACAGTCTTAGAAACCAATTGATATGAAGTAAAAGATAGCTAGAAGTTTGGTTAACACGTTCATGGACTAAGGTCAGTTCATGGACTGACCTGCCCCTAGTAAAACCTCTTGGGCACTAGGTCTCTCCTGACTACCCTGGCAGAATACTGCACACACGTGGCTGCAGTTTAGTTGCTGAGAAAGAGTGAGCTCCGTGTGGCCCCTCCTGGGAGGAAGAAAGCATAAGGGGGCCTGCCTGCCTGTGGATTCCTCCAGATTCCACCTGTGTCCTTTCCCTCTATGATCCACAGCTGAATACTTATTATGTCACTTTAATGTATTTTAGCCATGAGTACTATTCTGTGCTGTGTCCCGTGAGTCCTTCCAGCTAATCTCTAAATATGGAAGTACAGCTGGGGACACCATCACAGTGCCAAAGGATATTTTCACTGACATGGAATGGTGTTGGTCTTAAATAGGAAGAACATTCCAGGCATAGGGAACAGTCAGAGCAAAGGCCTAAGGCAGAAGTTTGCCAGGCGTATTTGAGGAATGGCCAGAAGGCCAGTGTGGTTGTGAAAAAATAAGCAAGGGAAAGAGAAGCAGAGGAGGAGACAAAAAACATAATGGAGAGGGAGGTCTAGGGCCCTGCAGGCTTATGTAGGCTGTAGGGTTTCACGTGGCTCATGCTCTGAGCCCACTGCTCCGGCAAGTGCTCTGTGACTCCTATGCAGCAGGGACTTCCCAGGGAGGGGCGGGGACTCCTGAACACAGGGCAACCTCAGTGTGTCTAACTCCCCTTTATGTGCAGAGAGCAGGTGGCCATGCAGCGCTGTGACTCACTG
>NW_007726554.1:74446-78073 GCF_000696425.1 Galeopterus variegatus
AAATAAGCAAGGGAAAGAGAAGCAGAGGAGGAGACAAAAAACATAATGGAGAGGGAGGTCTAGGGCCCTGCAGGCTTATGTAGGCTGTAGGGTTTCACGTGGCTCATGCTCTGAGCCCACTGCTCCGGCAAGTGCTCTGTGACTCCTATGCAGCAGGGACTTCCCAGGGAGGGGCGGGGACTCCTGAACACAGGGCAACCTCAGTGTGTCTAACTCCCCTTTATGTGCAGAGAGCAGGTGGCCATGCAGCGCTGTGACTCACTGCTGGCACAGAAGTACACAGATGTCTGCGAGGGGGTGGCTGACTTCAGAGAGAGGGGAAAGTTCTCTATATTTGGTCTAGAGACACTGTAGCCATCGGGGACGTCTCCTTTTTCAGTGTTGAGAGAGCCAACTGAGTAATGGATCAGCCTCAGCCCCAGCCCAGGATCCTGTCGATACCAGTACATGTGGTCATGGTTGTCAGACTGGTGACATCTTAGAGTCACCTCCTTTCCTGTCCTTGTGACTTTGTTTCTTGGGTTCTGGGTGACTCCAGCATCTATGTGTTCTGTAATAGAGAGTAACAGAACCCAGTGATGTCACCCCAGGAGAAAGGCTACTGTTGATGTCTTGTGAATTCCAGGAAAGGAAGCCCACATGTGACCAGCACTCACCTGCCCACAGGAGACAAAGAGCCACACAGAAGAAGAGCCCGGGATCCATTTCAGGTCCAGGGCACAGTCTCACTTGGCTCTCAGTGACTCAGTGAGGTTACTGTCCCTGACAACTTATCGAGCTGCAGAGGTGGCCTGCCACGCCCCTTCCCACAGGAAAAAATAAATCATCAATTGTATATACATAATCTTAGGTGCATATATAATAATATTTTATAATATACACACCATTTAACATCTCAGAATGAGCAGATTTTATAGTTTGTTTTTAAATAAATCTTACAGGTGCATATGCTCTTTCCCTGATTTTAGTAAGAAAATTTGTTCTCTTCTGCATATTTTATTCCTATTAGGATACAATTCCTTATTTGCATATTGTTTTAAGTTTTCTAATATTTCTGTCACCCAAGTGACATCCTCATAGTGGTCCTGATGCCTTTTATGACGTCTCTGCTCTAATTTTACCCTTAAGTACCTTGTACTAGTTCTTCTCTTTGCCTAAACTCAGGATAATTAGATGTCAGCCTACAGCCATACTCCGGGCTATAAGACCCACCTGACATCTAGAAACACTTAAAATTTTCAAGGTCAGGGTCATTAAAGTTTGAAGAATCATTTTCCACTGTCTCACATCAGTCCACTTGATAGCAGTTCCGCTCTCCAAGCCTAGGCCTCTGTGTGTTTTCATGGGTACTGTGGTGGTTAATTATAGGATGAATGGGTTAAGGAATACCTATGTGGCTGGTAAAGTGTTATTTCTGGGTGTGTCTTGAGGGTGTTTCAGGAGGAGACTGGCCTATGAGTCAGTGGATTTTGTGGAGAAGGTCTATCCTCAAGTTGGCTGACACCATCTGATAAGTCGGTTGCCCAGACAGAACAACTCCTCTTCTGGAGTTGTGACACCCTTGTGCTACTACCCTGGGACATCAGAACTTCAAGTTCTCCTGCCTTTTGAGTCTGGGACTTGCACCAATGGCCCTGGGTTCTCAGGCTTTTGACCTCGTACTAAGAGTTGACACCATGGGCCTCCTTGGGTCTGAGGATTTTGTACCTGGACTGAGCCACACTACTGGACTCCCTAGTTCTCCCACTTATGGACAACACATCATGGGACTTCTCAGCATCCATAATTGTGTGAGCCAATTTCCCTAAAGAATCCCCTCTCATTTATCTATCTATCATCTCTCTACCTACCTGTCATCTGTCTGTCTATAATCTCTCTCTCTATCTATCTTTCTAATTATCTATCATGTCATATAGGTTCTTTGTATCTGGAGAATGCTGAATAATACAGGTAGGATTTCTCCCTTTATTTCAACTGAGGCCACAGAGGACTGGACCACCTAAGTCCCCCTGACTGTGCTTTCTATGAAAAAAAGAGGAGGCTCATTAGTAATGTGGATGATATGTTCACTGAGATGTTCACATATCTGGTGGCTGCAGGGTCACAGGGAAATGTCTTATGTCCATTGAGAAGGACCTTTATCCACCAAAAGATAGAATATTCATTGAGACATAATTGGGCAATGGTGAAAAACTTACTTTTAGTCAATAGCAATACATATTATTATTTCATATACAGGTCATATCTCAGTGTGAGGTTTCTTTCTGTAATTACACATCCTAAGATAATCTTGATGGGTAATTCCTACAATCATGTACTGTTGAGAAAGGACACAGAAGCAGAAGTAGAGACAAGGAGGAGGTCAATGGAGCACCTACATGGAAAGACTCTGGCTGGGGCCCGGCAAGCCCAGAAAGGGCTTTTCCATCTATGCCCAGATCTCATCTGGTCCCAGGAGACCAAGAGCAACACCCCAAAGGATCCCATTGCCCATGGATGGGTCAGGGTAAGAAAGGGGAGCTTTCCATCCTAAGGATCAAATTCTTTGGCATAGTGAAGGCAGAGTCCCAGAGCTCTGAAGATTGAACTTATAAAAAGGTATGACCAACTGGCAAAGTCAGCATTCCAAACAGTAATTCTTTAGTGAGATGAGCACTTACCAGGAATATCTTCTTTCCTTTGCTTTTTAAATAATTATTATTGAGTCAAAAACTTTGTGTTGTTGAAAACATACACCTCATCTTGAAGCTTTGTCTGTTTTCTGTGCTGCTGTTTAATAAGCACCTCAACAGCACCTACACATGGTAAGCAGCTAGAGGTAGATTTGTCATGAAGTCACTAAATAATAACATCAGCCCTTCTCACCTGCACAGGATCTTTCCAAGACTTTGTCATTTTGTATTCTCTTTTTCAAAGAATTCCCAAAATTTTTACAAGGTTCATGTCCCACAAAACTTGTGTATTCTGCATCTACACTCACTAATGTTTGTCAAATAAATGAAAAAAAGAGTGAACGGCTGTCTGAGTCCAGGCAGACCCTAAATCTGTAAAACGTAAACTTATTCTATTCAGTTACAAATAAATTCAGAGCTTTAAGGAAGCAGAGACACATGTTATTTTTCTGGAAATACAAAACAAATAAAAAGAAACTTGGAGAAGATTAGTTCATAAATGTCATTATGAGACTTTTGAAGGAAAGGACGGTGGTATGAATAAAAGAAAAACAGAGGTCTCTCTTCCTGGGAAGTGTCTTCTGATGGTCACTTCATCCCATCACTGTCACAAGTTAGGCTGCCTCGAAAGCAAAGTCTTTGACGGGGACTTCGGTGCAAGCAGTTCATTTGGAGAATGGTCCCAGGAAGTAGGGGTAAGAGAGCAGGGAGATGAAATAGGGAGGAGGAAGCCAGGATAAAGGTGCAATATTGAGCTAGTGTTGGGGTAACAGGAGATAGAGTCCATCAGGACCTCACACAGAACACCCCTCAGAATTGTCCACCTGAGTGAAGATGCTATTGTTCATGTCCCCTGTCCTGTCCCACCAAGAGCATTAGCAGCCCTGCAGCTCAGGCTGTTTTTGTGAACAGGGCAAGTGGGTCCATGTGATATCAGAGATGTCCCCAAAACAGA
>NW_007726554.1:78387-79832 GCF_000696425.1 Galeopterus variegatus
GGCTGTTTTTGTGAACAGGGCAAGTGGGTCCATGTGATATCAGAGATGTCCCCAAAACAGAAAGCAGAGAGACCCCAGCAGGCCTGTGAGGTGGGGCACTGTCAGCAGAGCCGAATGTGGACTTGCTCAGAACTGTCCACTGCAGCTGAGGTTGGATCAGCAGTGGGCAGTGAGGAGGTGACGGAAGGCACTGGAGGCTCCTCTGCGATGCTCACCTCATATGAATCTGTCCCCTCTTCCATCAGCTGTTTTGTGTGATCACCACTTGCTTTGAAGCCACGACTTTCTGGCACCTTCTCACCTTCTTCTATATCATATTTAGTTTCAAGTAGTAAGTGCAGTAATAGGTAACATTTTCATATTTCCTTAAGAGGAAACTCTTTATAATTTTTTAATTCCACATAATAGTGAGACTACTATATTTGCATTTCAGATGACTTTGCATCTGGAACAGAGGTGAAGCAGGCAAAAGCAGTCGTGTCTGCCTTTGATACCAGAATCACACATAGTACATAACTGTGCTAGACTAGAGATTTGTCAGAATTACAGGGAGCGAAGATCTCTTACACCTATACTTTGTATTTGATTCTTTGTTTTATTTGCTTGTATAAAATCTTTGCAAGACACATATTGTTGGACTCAGTTTACAAATGAGAAAATAGCCAAATATTTTTTCAAGTCACTAGCTCAAGGGATCAGAATATGAACCACCAAGTTCTCCTTGTCTCCAAAGTTGGAGCTTGTTTTACCTCAGCACATAGGTGAAAGATTTAGCTAATCAATTGTGTCAGAGCCAGTTTTTCTGGAAGTGACTTTTGGGCTAATATTTCTGATTTTGAAGCTGTCTACCTATACCAAAATGCCTAGGGGTAGACCAATTTAAAGCATGAGTTAGAGTTGGTATGACCTACAATAAAGCCCCAATTCTGGTACAGATGCTCCTCGACTTAGGATTGGATTAAATACCAACAAGACCACCATGAGACAATAATATCATAAGTAAAAAATGCATTGAATACACCTAAACTACCAAAAATCGTGGCTTAGCCTAGCCTACCTTAAATGTGCTCAGAACACTTACAATTAGGCTACAGTTGGGCAAACTCATCTAACACAAAGCCTGTTGAGTAATTAAGTGTTGACTCTCTCATGTAATTTACTGAACGAAGGACACTGTAGAGTATTGGTTGTTTACCCCCCTGAATACAGAACTGACTGGGAGTTGTGGCTGCTGCCTCCCAGAATTGCAAAAGAGAATGGTACCACATATCACTAGGAGAAGATAAAAATTCGAAATTCCAAGTATGTTTTCTACTGAATGAATATCACTTTCACACTATTATAAAGTTGAAAACCATAAGTGGAGACTATCGATATTTGCTAACTGTGCTTCCTCTAGCAAATCATCTAAAGTCTCTTACAATCTGTTATTTTTCACCTCTAAA
>NW_007726554.1:81204-82330 GCF_000696425.1 Galeopterus variegatus
CCTGTCTGCCCCTCTGCACCAGTCCCTTGATAAATTATCTTCATTCAACCCCTTTGAGCATGTCCTCTATTCCCTGCCAGGAAACTTTCTGCTTCCATACATCATAAATGCATATATGAATAATTTAGGCATCTTATATCACCAGACGTCAAACTTCTTAAGGACAAGAGGTGTGCATTTTCGATTAAATCTCATTTCACATAAACCAAGGAATTCTTTATTAACATAATAGATAGTCCAGAAATATCTTTTAAGTAAATTAACAAATGAGCAACAATTAAACTACTACAGCTAAACTACAATAATTTTTATGAACAAAATGACAGAAAAATTAAAATTTACTCTCGTACTCTACATTTTGGTTCTCTGTAGCTGGGTGTGCCAAATATTGTTTCTTGCCATTGAGCATCTTTAAATATGCTCCAGCAGTCTCTATTTTACTGCAAGAACTGGAAGCCTTGAAACTGCATTTCCCAGATTCTTATGACAGCAAATTTCAGGAGACATTTAGCTTCCTTCATTAAGCTATACTTGTAGAAAATTTGGAAGCAGAAGAAAGACATTTTCATCCAACAGTAGCAGAGAGATGGATTTGCAGCGACCTCTTGTCACTCCCCCGTGAGTCACTCACTTGGTCACTGCAGAATCACTGTGACTCTCAGCTGTTTCCTGCAGTTCCTGTTTCCTGGGTAAAGAGCAACTTCAGATGGACCTGAAAGCAAGTGCTTGAGCCTTCCTGAGGACCTCTCTCTTCTGGAACTTCCAGTGGTTTATAAGTACTAATATAATACCCAGTATTAACTCTCACTTGGATTGCAATTCCTAGAGGGTTGTTTCCTTGGCTGAGTCCTCTGATGTACTGGAAATGCCCCGGGTCACTAACCCCCTGTTTAGGAGATTTCATGGCCCCATTTTACATGCAATTATGACAGGACAAACATTCTCTGGCTTGAAAGTGGCAGGTAATAAACCATAGTATCCCCATCCCATAAAGTGAGATTTTCCACTGTAGCTTGGCTGGTATCGAAATAGATGATATAGTGCTCTGCTGCATCTTGTGGACCAACACCCATGGAATACCATAGAATTTAGGTAACTTTGATTTTGGAGGCATGAAAAAGGAGGG
>NW_007726554.1:82528-84641 GCF_000696425.1 Galeopterus variegatus
GTGCTCTGCTGCATCTTGTGGACCAACACCCATGGAATACCATAGAATTTAGGTAACTTTGATTTTGGAGGCATGAAAAAGGAGGGTTTTTTTGTTTTTGTTTTTGTTTTTTGGGGTTTTTTTTGACCGGTAAGTAGATCGCAACCCTCGGCACTGTGTGGTCCATACCACGCTCAGCCAATGAGCTCACCGGCCATCCCTATATAGGATCCGAACCCGCGGCCTCGGCGCTACCAGGGCCACACTCTCCTGAGTGAGCCATGGGGATGGCCCGAAAAAGGAGGTTTTGATCCTGGCTCTGCTATTTGTAAATATGAAATAATGGAAAAGTCCATGAGACACATTTCCTATCTACAAAATGGTACATTGAGATATTCCACATCTATGAAGTGGATACACTAATGTCCTTGCATTAAAACATGTAATGTACTCAACCTCTAGCACAGAGTAGGAGCTCCTGCCACTTGCTCAGAGCTAGAAAATGCTAACAGAGATGTGAGAACATCCAGTGGATCTGGGGCCTGATTGCTCAGGAGCGCTCTCCTTGAGCTGAACAGGGCAAACAGAGGGTTAGGAAAGAACTAGAACCATCCTTGGGGCTTGGCTAAGGCTGTGAGGGAACCCCACCCCCTCTCCCCATTACATCCTCAGCTGGCACAGGAAGGTTTGGGTACAGAAAGACACTAAGTCTGCAGGGCTGTGCCCAAGCTGCTGGCACAGACATACGAGGCTGAGTCCTTCAGCTCCAAGGAGCTCATGTTGAGCTCAGAGTGGTAGTCACTGAACTGCTGAGCTGAGAATCGACTAGGGAAGTTTCCTTTTTCATTCTGCTTCTTTTCATAATACGAAATGAGGAACTGGAGGCCCTGACCTGGAGCCTGCTGGTACCAGTACACGGTGTTGTGCCCTGAGATGGGATGGCATTTCAGAATGGCCAGTCCACCTTCTCCTTTGATTAGGTGTCTTGGGGACTGGATGACTCCAGCATGCACTGAACCTGTGGAGGGAGGAGACAGAAACTGAAGCCTTGACCCAGGTGCTCGGTATTCCAGCAATGACCAAAAACTGTGGACTCAGGGATGTCTCAGTTGTGCTCAGGACTCACCTGCCCCCAGGAGACAAAGGGTAACACAGCAGAAGAGCCTGGTGCCCCAGGCAGCATCAGGTAGGACAGGACCAGGCATCTCCCTACTCAGGGCACTGGCCTCCTAGGTTGAGTGGGCAGGAGATTGCTCCTCCCTTTTCTCTGTTTAGAGGATTTGCCTGTGATGTCACTGTTCTGATGTCACCGTCCCTGTAGGCTCTCATAGGCATCCTGCACCTCTGTACAGGCTCAGCTGTGTCAGGTCTTCCCCCATTCTGTCCAGCCTCCTATAGCACAGGAAGAGCTATCCGTGCTGAGCTGGGCAGGGCAGGGTTTGGGGCAGACGTCCACCCCCCCACTGCTTCTTGATTTTCCTCTGAGGCAAGTGCTCCACTGTCCACACCTGGCCTGGGTCATCCAGGCTGCCCCACTGAAGCCTCATCTCGTTTCCCAACAAATAGAGGCTCCAGAGAGGCCTCTACCCAGGCAAGGCTGCAGGTCCTGGCTCCCTGCCAGGAGAACACACCTGCACATCAGTTGACGAGAGAAGACTCAGATTAACCCCTCCCGTGCCAGCAGTACCTCTGGTTCATCAAGTAATATCTCTGATGCAGGGACCAAGCCAAGACTCTCTCAGTAACCTCCCTCCCCAGACAGAGCTATCAGCAGCTCACTCAGTGGATCCACAGCGCCCTCAAGTGGCCAGTTGTGCAGTCACTAGAATGTTCCTCCGTTGAGTCTGCCAAGGAGGCTGGTGCTTTCTAGATTAGGCTCAGGATCTCAGGACACAGTTTAGGCCTTGCTGATTTGAGGTTAATCTGCCTCAGACTCAACTTTTCACGGGATGCTGAGGGAGGCATGAAGCAAACATGTCTTCCAAATAGGGGAAGAAAAGTTCTGTTATCAATAAGTGTGTAGCAAGGGAGATACCAGCCAGTCCTCAGATGGCAGCTGCACTAGGAATCGAGTGAGACCTGGGGAAAATACTCACTTTAACTGATGGTAATTCCTGGAGGTGCTGACCCTGGA
>NW_007726554.1:85437-88042 GCF_000696425.1 Galeopterus variegatus
ATCAATAAGTGTGTAGCAAGGGAGATACCAGCCAGTCCTCAGATGGCAGCTGCACTAGGAAAGGACTGAGACCTGGGGAAAATACTCACTTTAACTGATGGTAATTCCTGGAGGTGCTGACCCTGGAGTTCTGTCAGCCAAAGCCTTCTAAGCACCTGGGGAAATAAACTCATCAGTGCCATGAAGAGGAAACTGTCTGCCTATGTATCCTCCTTTCGTGAACACCCCGTCAGCTCTTTTCTCTCTTTTTTAATTGAATTGTCTGTCTTCTCTATGATTGATTTTTAGGAATTCTTTATAATATGGATACAACCACTTTTTCAGATGTATGTATATTTCAAACATATATATATATTTATATATATTTCTCTTTAATGATATTTTTGATGAACTTTTATTTTATTTTACTTTTTTTTTCTAACTCATACATTGTAATTGCACATACTTACAGGGTGCAATTTTATATTTGATATATATATCCATGTTGTATGATAATCAGGTCCGAGTAGTTAATGTATCAATCCCCTGATGGATTTATAATTTGTTTGTGGCAAAATCATACAAATGCCTCTCCTCTAGCTCTTATGTGATATAGGAAACTGAACTGTTAACCATACGTGTAAATGAAAGTCTCGATGGATTCCCTGTCATCGTCACCATGAGCCGACTCATTGGAGTTAGCCTGGGAGGAGCTTCTGCTGACTACTGTTTCTCAGAATGGAAAGAACGCCAGACCTGACTGGGTGGAGAGCTCACCACTACAGGGTTGTCAGTGACACTCTCCAGATAGTACTTAAAGGAGAAGCTTTTTATTATGGAAGACGTCAACTGTGAATCAGAAGGTCGAATCCCAACCTCCTCCGTGATTGCCAGGGAAGGGAAGGTTTGTGGGGTTTGGGGATCGGGGGTACATGAAAGAGGCCAAGTGCAAAATCTCCAAGTGTGATAATCAGCTGCCTTCTGAGGTCGTCTATGGCACCAAAGCTCTGTCTGGGTCTGTTCTTGTGCTTCATGTTATCTTAGGACCCAGATAACCTCGTCTCATTCCCAGCTGGGCTGGGTTTATGTGACTTTGCTGTTTTGTGATTTAGTCTTAGTTAATGGTTTAGAGCTAACTACAAAGCAAGAAAAACAAAGTTATTTTTCCAGAAAGCAAGCTAGAGGGGATGTTTTTAAGAGGCTATGGTTACATAGTCACCCCACTGTGTAATAGAACATCAGAATTTATTCCTCCTTCTAATCATAATGTTTTACCCACTGGCCTCCCTCGCCCTGCTTTTTCTCACTGCCCTCCCTCCCCAGTCTCTGGTAACCACTGCTCTACTCTCTTCCTCTATGACTATATAATATCCACTGTTTTTTCTTAGATTCCACATGTGAGTGATGTCATATGGTATTTGTCTTTTTGCACCTGGCTTGCTTCACTAAACAAAACTTCCTCCAAGTCCATCCACGTTGCTGCAAATGACAGGATTTCATTTTTTGTTTTTTTATGGCTGAATAGTACTCCATTGTGTATATGTACCACATTTTTTTATTGTTATTATTCATTCATCTCTTGTTGTACTTTTAGGTTGATTCTGTATGTTGGCTGTTGTAAATTGTGCTGCAATGAACATGGTGGTGCAAATACGTCTTCGGCATTCTGACTTTATTTCCTTTGGGTGTATCCCCAGTAGTAGGATTGCTGAATCATAAGGCAATTTCATTTTCAATATTTTGAAGAACCTCCCTACTAAATTCCATAATAGCTGTACTAGTTTACACTCCCACCAACAGTGTGCAAGCCTTCACTTTTTTCCACATCCTGGCGAACACTTATTTTCTTTTGACGTTTTGATAGTAGCCATTCTTACCAGTTATGTGGTATCTTGTTGTTTTGATTTTCATTTACCTGATGAGCATTTTTTTTATTTGCTAGAGACCAATTCACATTTTTATGGTTAGAACATTTTTTGTCCTCTTTAGAAATCTTTGCCTACCCAATGATCATAAACAGAGTATGCTGTATTTTTTTTTTCCAGAAGCTTTAGAGTTCTACTTGTTAGATCACTGAGGACGTTGGTGCATACTTTATTAATTTTTGTTTATGACAAGGGTCAGGAAATGTTTTCAGTAAAGAGTCAGATACTAAACATTTTAGGTTTTGTGCACCATGAAGTATCTGTCCCAACTACTCAACTCTGTCATTGTAGTGGAAAAGAAACCACAGACAATTCATAAATGAATGAGTGTGGCTGTGTTCTAATACACCTTTACTTATGAATACCAAAATTTGAATTTGTATAATTTTCATATGCCCCCAAACACTATTTATTTATTTATTTTTATTTATTTATTTTTAATTAATTTTTAAAATTTATTTTTATTTATTTTATTTCAACCATTTCAAAATGTAAAAATCATTGTTAGCTCATGGGCCATATGAAAACAGACATGGGCCAGGTTTGGTCCAAGGGCGGTAGTTTGCCCACAGCTGGTTTATGGAGTGAGATAAAGATTGAGATTCATTATTTTTCCATGTGGATATACTGTTTTCTTCAGCATCCTTTGTGGAAAAGACTGTTTTCCCCCTCTTTGTGCCACTTTTGGTGTTTGACCTAGG
>NW_007726554.1:88228-89514 GCF_000696425.1 Galeopterus variegatus
GTCTTTTCCTTCTTTCTTTCCTTCTTTGCTTCCTTCTTTCTTCTCCAGGCTCATCCATGTTGCTGCAAATGGCAGAATTTCATTCTTTTTTATGGCTGGGTAGCATTCCATTGTGTATTACACCACATTTTCTTTATCCAGTCATCCACTGATGGATATTTCATTTGGTTCCATATTTTGGCTCTTGTAAATAGAACTGAAATGAACATGAGGGTGCAGGTATCCCTTCAACATGATGACCTCCATTCCTTGGGATACATTCCCAGTAGTGGGATTGCTGGGTCATAAACTTACCTTTTACAGTTGCATTCGCCATATCCTGTAGGTTCTGATATGTTCTATTTTCTTTTTCATTTGTCTGTCTCCAGGAATTTTTTAATTTTCTTTTGCATTTCTTTTTTGACCCATTCATTGTTTAGGAGCACATTGTTTAATTTTCATGTGTTTGTACTTTTTCTAGTGTCCCTTTTGTTGTTGATTTCTAGTTCTATTCCATTGTGTTTAGACAAGGTAGTTGATATGACTTCAATTTTTTAAAATTTGTTGAGACTTGTTTTGTGTCCTACATGTGGTCTATTCTAGAGATGGTTCGGTTCCATGTGCTGTTGAGAAGAATGTGTATTCTGCAGTTGGATAAAACATTCTATGGATGTCCGCTAGGTCAATTTGGCCTATAGTACAGACTAATTCTGATGTTTCCTGGTTAATTTTCTGTCTGGATTATCTCTCCTTTTTGGAAAGTGGGTCATTAAAGTGCCCAGATATTATTGTGTTGGAGTCTATCTCTCCAGTTAGGTCCCATAATAGCTGCTTTATATAACTGGGTGCTCCAGAGTTGGTTGTGTATATATTTAGAATTATTATGTCCTCTTGTTGAATTGATCCTTTTATCATTATATAATGACCTTCCTTATCTTTTTTGCACATTCCTTGGATTCAAGACTATTTTATCTAATATAGGTATAAGTATTCCTGCTCTTTTTTGACTTCCATTTGCATGAATTATGTGTTTCCATCTCTTCACTTTTTAGATGGTGTGTGTCGTTATAGGTGAAGTAAAGCCTTGTAGGCAGCATATTGTTGGTCCTTGTTTTGTAATCCACTCAGCCACTCTATGTCTTTTACTTGGGGCATTTTATTTGTTTGCATTTAGGGTTATTATTGATACAAAGGGACTTGTTACTGCCATCTTGCTATTTTTTTTTTTTCTGGTTGTTTTCTGGATTTTTTTTTCCCCCAATCCTACTGGCTTCATTTGTGGTTGAGTAGTTTTTCTCTAGCAGTAT
>NW_007726554.1:90281-90589 GCF_000696425.1 Galeopterus variegatus
CTTTTAATATGGCCTATTGCTTATTTGGTTGTTGTACCTGTTATTGTCTTGTTAGATTTGTGTCCTTTAGTCTTTGTACTAAGGATATAAATGGTTTATTCACTATCCTTAAAACATTGAAGTATTCTGAGGTTGTCTGTGTACTTGCTCTACTAATGATTTACATATGTTCAGATGTTTTCTTGCTGTTCCTTAGTGCGATCTTCTTCCAGACTGAAGAACTCTCTTATGCATTTCTTGTAAGGTAGGTCTAGTGTTGATGGATATCCTTAGCTCTTATTTGTCTGGGAAAGACTTTACTTCTCTTT